>NC_056733.1:1724715309-1724767809 GCF_019279795.1 Protopterus annectens | reverse complement strand
TATATATATATATATATAGGTATATACGGATATACATCTGTAGATAAAACTGGGAACATAACAAAACATATATGTCCACATGCACCTTTAATGGGTTTGAGAGGCTCAAACAACATACGTCTGGCATGAATAGGTACCCCCCCCAGCCAAACATGTCTGGAGTGCAATACACTACCAACTGTTGCAGATCCCATAACCAGGACCTTACACGATAAAGGCACTACATGTTAACAGTGCTCCATCCCACCTGTATGATGTCAGGCTGGCATTAGTAACATATCATGCAGTACAGTCAAATGAAGTGTCATGCTTGGGGGAACCCCCTGGGCAGGCTCGGTAAGTAGCTGTGATCCCTCATACGATCCAACAGGCCTACCTGACAATGGATTCACCACTGTTGCCAAGGACACCCACAAAGCAGTGAAAAGCTAAATTAGGGATCTCAATGGCAATACTCACATCTGCTCTGAGTTACAGCACAATGTCAGTATTATATAGAAGCAACAGATACTGCCAACATTGAGGCAGATGGGTTAATTGCACACATGAATCCCCTCTAACCCCATAAATGGCCCATCTGTACACCAGACTGATGCAAGGTCACTGTAAATATGGATACACAGGTAAGAACCACACTCTCCAAAGCCAGTAACACAGCATCCATGGGACCAGAAACCAACACAGGCTGCTTTCTACACATACTACAGAACAAGCTGGCACCCTACCTAAATACTGTGTTCAATCATAGACTCAGCTCAGGGTTTATGCCTATTGAATAGCACACAGCAACAATCATCCCACTCCACAAAGGGTGTTCCACCATGTCAGCTAGGAAATACCACCCAGTAGCCTGGTTTGCTTGATCTGCAGGGACATGGAATATATCAACACTGAACCCATGGCCAATGTCACTGGTAATCTTAAACCCTGGACCCCACCAATGTTGGGTTTGTCAAAGGCAGAGAATGCCACCTAAACCTGGTATACCTCCTTGAAGCAGTCATGACAGTTGTAGATGAGGGTGAGGGGGCTCACACAGCCTATGTAGATCATAGCAGACTTGTCTACACCATCCCACAGGTAGGAATGTGTGTAGATGTTAAGGGATCTACCTCCGTTCACAGAATATGCTTCCCCCAGGACTGCTTGGCAAATGCCAACATTCCACAGGTGCCATCCCATGGACATACAGTCCTTCACAGGTCGTAGATGTGCTAATGCCCTCCTCCACACTGCAGAGGTGTGCAGTAATACTGGGTTTGCTATAACTCACTAGGTGTGGCTGTTGTGGACACATCCATTATCATTGCAGTTACTGTTGCTTCTATCCCCCCAGATAGCTGTCTGTAATACTGTACAGTGTATGTTATCAAGTTAAGTAGTTGTCATTTACACCATTTGCAGTAATAGAGCACCTCATACCCTCCGAAGGGTAGGGTTATGCCACCAGCAGTGGCACAACCATGTTACTGAGGTGAGGATCGCAGTTGAGTGGGAAAAGGGACATACACCCTGCTGTTAGCATTTTCAATGTCATTCAAATAGCAGACCACATATATACCAATGTGTGGTTGTGCCTATCCTGTCTTGGTGAGATTACATGGCCAACAGATGTGTTACCTGCACACAGACATGCCTCCTTGTGTACAGTCTTGTATCTCTACTGCATCCAAACCAAAGGCTATGTGTGTTGTACCCAGCCATGTCATGTGTACCACCCACTACACTTACAGGTGTCCAATGTAGAAGGCTTGGTGACACCACCACACCCATCAGCCATGTGGCACATGGACAACCACAACACAATCAGAATAGACAATGGTGAAAACAATACAACATTGTTAATAACAGCTATAATGCATCATGGCTGCACAGCTACACATTCCAGGATGTTAGCATTTCACTTTACTGCTGACAACATGCTATACAGCATTCCATTGCTACACTGTTTTACAGTCACCCTGTGCATCAGAACCATGTTAGCCTGTCCCTGCATCAATGTTATGGATGACAGGATGTGGCACAGGTATCATCATATGCACAGGGTGTGTTTTTAGTTTGCCAGAGGCCTAGGCTGAACCATACAAGTGACAACGTGTATTTGTGTGTGTGAGGGGGCTGAGTAGTGTTATGGGCCAATTGTGATGTCGTGTGTATAGGTATGTGGTTGCCCTAGGTTTGTTGTTGATGTGTGTCTGCATGCACATAGGTCCACCATGTGGCTGCCCTATACGGGGATTTGTGAGACAGCTGCAGACTGTACCTGGCAGGGTTTGCAGTTCACCATCTCCTGCCATGGACATGGGAACTGTGCCTGGCAGGGGTGCCACAGGCACTATCAGGTTCAAAGCCAGATAGGGAACTGTCCCCGAGGTTTTCAAATGTCCACTGGATTCAGGTCCTGCCTGGGACTGGCCAGGGCCACGTACACATGGCCTGCTATGATGGTCTATGGACAGCACCCACCCTGGAGTGCTGGGACTGGTACTGCCACTACAGGAGTGGCTGTGACTGGTGGGACATCCACAGCAACCTCCAGCTGCTGATGTTGCTGGCATATATCCACATGGCTGTCGCAACCCTCCCGCCCTGTCCTGATGCATGGACATGACATTGTTGATGAGATCTACCCCACCATCTATCCATGACCTCGGCGAAATTATTAATGGCACCTGCTAGGTCACGGATGCTGTCATTTACAGAGGTGTGATAAGCCCTCTGCACCCTTAGACCCTGCCTGGTGTACTGTTCCATTGGTGCCTGTGCCTCCATGACAGCTTGGAACATGTGTGCGGTAGATATACATGCGGCATGTCTGCTAGGAGCATAATGACCAGCAGTGCTCCGATGAGCACCCCTGAACATCTGCCTATGTGGTACCCTGCCGGGCATACAGCTATGGCTGCTGTGTCCTGACACACATGCCATGGGTACCACACTGTCCTGGTCAATGCCAACTGTAGACTGTTCCTCAGCTATGGCCAATGGCGATGAGGTTTGTATAGGCAGTGTGACTGTCTGCATGGATGGGGTGGATACTTGTGGGATGTCAATTGGTGGCCCAGCGTCAGCCCCTGATAACCCCGACTGTGCCTCAATGCACATATCCTCATGGTCACTGTCTGTATCAGTGACATCAGATTCCCTATGGGAGGGACCCAGCTCCACCTCGCCACCTGTGAGGGGAAAACAGGAAACAAACTGTAAGACCTGTACATCACCGCTTAAAAGTGCACACACACAGAGACACACACACACACACACACACACACACACACACACACACACACACACACACACACACACACACACGCACATTCACATACGAGCATATGTGCACAAACATGCACACACCCTGGAATTGCAACACAATAATGGACTTTGCCTGTGTATAGATAGAGTCCCTACTTAATTGTCTGTACTCCCCCATCCAGCATCAGACTTGAATAATTACAATAACTGCTGCCAATCACTCAGGTATAACTCATCTAACAGCTCAGACATGTGATCACAACACATGACTTGTTACTCCATTACCTCTTTCCTTTGTTTGGGGTCTGTTTTGTCCATGACACCCTATTGTCATTTGGGTAACACCCTGGTGTGGCCCACATGTGTTGAGAATGGCTGCCATTTGTTATTAGCTACTGCAGTCAGTCAATGATGTCACATACAGGGGTGGCATACGTAAGTGTTGTTCAATAGCTGCATGATCTGTTGAACTAACTACTGTCTATGTGGAGTACATTACAATATGGAAACACTCTGGTGTAGTCTAATGATTCCCCACTGCATCCATACTGCTGCATATATGGGTTTACCTTCACATTTCTGCTGTTTGCAGTTAAACCAGTATCCCTGATGTGTAGCATTACCTCCCTATGCATCTTTCCGGCTGTAGACACTCATATGCTATCGGCTGGCCTCCAATCGCAGTTCAGACATGTATTCCTGGTGTATAATATATTTGTCCATGTCCATCTACTGCATGACTCCTAAGGGAAGCTGGCAGATATGAACGACACCCCCCCCCCCACACACACACACACACACACACACACACAGTCACACACACACACACACACACACACACACACACACACACACACACACACACACACACACACACACACATGTGTAGGCATGGACACACAAACATACACACACAGACTTACATACATGCAGTCGACATACATGACAACCCATGCACTCCACCAGAAAGCACCTATGAACAACTCCAGCACCCCCCTAATACACACAATAGCAGGTGATGGTGCACTACATATCCACACGGAGACCTGTAATTACACACATGTCAGCATGCAGGATATGTGGTGCTCAACTGCATGCAGTGCAACTGTAGTCAATCCCTGTTACCAACATTCTACATGGCTGTGACGTATGGCTTCTGTTAGTAGGTGATGGCCCTTCATGTGCAATACACTGCACCAATGTCCACAGCATTGCTGTGCATCTGTTCAGCACCCTGGCATGCACTGTGCACCATACCTCACAGGTGTACACACCATTGCAGGATGTGTATCTGTGTGTCAGTTATGTTCCCTCTGCTGCTCACAGCCTCTGTGTGTTTGTGGATTATATGTGGACACATGTGGTTTGTGAATGCCTGATGTGTATTCACAGATTTCATTATCAGTGGTGCATGTATGAGTGATAGAATACCATTAGACTGACAACAGACACACTTTACTGTAACTATGGTGAGTGTACAGACCATTATTGACATGGCACCCTCTTCCTTGACATGCCATGGTGCAACACTACTGCATATGTCAACAATACACATAACTGATATGTGACATATGACCTAGGCAGTCAATTGCATTACAAGCCATATGTGTCAGTTGTGCAGATGCTGATCGGGATGCATACCATTTGTGGGTGCATATGTGCACACACGCATATCATGATGGTGTGTAGCAACAACTGCTATGAGTACTACTGCAGTCACAATACCTGGCAGGGGTATTGTAGCATGGGCCATCATCATGAGCCAGTAGTTGGTCAGTTGGCCCTGCAAATGTTCCCCAAATCTGCATGTTTGCATGCTAAACACGTGCAGAACCCTTGGAGATCGCACAGTACCATAACTAGTGGCGTGGAGTCAGGGTTATGTCTGCCACATTTCATGACCTTGACTGTGTGCAGATACAGCTATTCTTAGTGGGATTACCTCTCCCCTCCAGTGCGCTGTTGTGTTTCAGGATGACACATCCTCACCATCTCCTGCCACATTGCAAATGCTCAACATCTTTGGCCTACACATGTGTGTCAGATTACAGTATCCCAAACTAGGAACACCATATGTACTGGCATATTCCCTGCCAATGCATGGCAAACATGCAGGTGTACAGTGGCACCAGCAAGGTAAAGATGGCGATGTCATCACTGGTTTGAGGTAAGGTGTGGAATGTGCAGCACATGTATCATAACTGCAACCTTCTGTACTTCCCCAACATGGTGCTGGTACATCAGAACACATTGCAACACATGGTTTTGGCAATGTCCCGCCATTATGCAGATCATATCTGTAGTGAGCCCTGGCTGATGTTGCCTGTGGTACGGATAGGTTCATAGGTGAGTACTAGTCTATTGGTCCTGGGGCCTACATAAGCCTAGCCACAGGGGTTCCCAGGCATGCACCATCCAAAAATGTTATTCCCCTGTGCCCCTTTCAGGCTGTGGCACAGACATACTACACAGGGTGAATTCCCCATTTCCCATCCAGTTGTCAAGTGTTTTTCTAAAGCGGGCCAATAAGTAACATTGCCTGACATGACTGGGTAGTCTGTTCCAGAGTGTGGTAATTCCCCAGGACAGGACCCTATTCTCCAGTATGTTCTGTTTAATGTGTTGATGAGGTTTAGGACCCTAGAGCGTGTGTTTGCAGAGGAATTGGGATTTCCTTATGTGTAGCGTGTTCAACTGCTCTGTGTATGATATAGCTGTGTATGTTAGGCAGATGTCACCTGTGCCTGGGCAATGTGCACCGGAGTGTAGCCACAGTTGTCTAAGATGGTCTGTGTATTGCATGTGTTTGAGGCTGGTAATCCCATTAGTGAGGTGTGTGCTCTGTCAGTGAATATGTACAGCATGCATTATGGGCAGGTGTGTTAGATGTGTATGTGACCTAAACCTTAGCTATGACATACACGGTCGGTGTATTGGCAAGTATGACCTTAAACCATACTCACTGGCATCAGGCCGCTGCCTTGCTGGTATCCCAGAGGGACCTACATTGGGATGAGATAGATTTGATGTCAGTGGCCACAGCTGTGGCATTGCTACAGGGTGGGTGCAATATTACAGTAAAACAACAGTTGAAGTCCACAATAATACAGATTATGCACAACTGGTTATCAGTACTACACAGCAACAGACTCTGCATCTCACATATGCATGATCTACCTGTACAGATGCATACACAACAGTGGTCTACTGATATGGCCTGGGACCTTACCTGCATGCTCCATGTCTGGTGTGTGGGTAGCACCCACATCCATGATTGTATATGTCTGTAGCTGTTTTGAGTGGGCAGATGCCACCAAGCTCATGAGCAGCTCCTCAACTGTGGTGATAGACGTTATGGCTCCCCCGTTGTGAGGTGGTCACCCCACACGGCAGTGGCATAGCAACATACATGGCAGAGCAGGTCACTACAATGATGGCGGACCTGCTCATAAGTATGGCTGTGCATGCCGACATCATTTACCCTGCAGACTACATCATTCCACATGGTGGTGAGCTCATGCTGATCATGGCTTGTCCTGGAAAACAGCAGCTGATAGTGCTGGATGAGGCTGTTGATGATGATGTCATCCTCAGCGGCACTGTAGGTTGGATTCCTTGGATGTGCCATTGTCCCTGAAACAAATAAAAATGGAAATATGTCTGAGCAGCTCATATGGCATGGTTACCATAATACAATACACATATCAGTCTCCCCTCCACCATATCAGCTCCAACTTAATACTCACACAATGCAAGTGGTATGGATCCAGTTTATCTACCATTGGGACATATATTGTAATGTACCACAATTCCTGCTATGTGATTGTATACATGTTCCCTGTGGGGACACTGGAATTGCTGGCCTGTTATGGAGTATTTCACCTGCATTGCATTGTCACTGCCACTATGTTTCCACATATGCATGTGGTACGCTTGCTATGTGATTGCTACACATCTGCGATTCTCTGTTACTGGGGATATCTATGCATGCTGTTGGACATGTTCTGAGATTGTGTGGACTATTACAACCCACATATGTTCTATGACAGTGACATAATAGTATGTGTAGGGATATTTGCCAGCAGGGACATCTCTCCCACCTAATGTGGACATGTTACCAGGCCACATCACATCTGCAACCCATCACGGAACCTCATTATCTAATGTTCTGCACTACCTTCATGTAGAACCACCTCAGGGGATGGTGTCCCCTCCTAGGAGCACACACAGATGTTTTTCTGTCACCCACAGTTAGGTCTAGGGTCTGATGAATAGAGAGCTCCACAGAGACATGGGGTATGTGCTATGTCACCTGGAGGCATGCAGTACACATACACAGGTTAGACATGCTTGCTCCTCCTGCTCAGCCCACAGCCCAGGCACCTTTATGACCATGTAGATGCTGTTGTGACTGTCCATGGGTGGGCACCTTGGTCCCTTTGTTCCCATATGGTGGCTCAATTGCCTCCGCATTCCAAATGAAACTACCCATCCATAGTGTTTACCCACCACATGTGTCATATACCAGCCCTGTATGCTGTCTTGTCACCCAACCAAACCTACATACCAATATGTGCCTACTACCCTTCACCAACATAGATATCCCACCTTCTTAAACAACTGCGATGTGTTCCCAACATGGGTTACACACCACACTCCACAGTCCATTTTGCAGCCATGTACTGCTGTGTAGATATGTTGTGTATTTATTTGTGCTGTTTTCTCACACATGTCATGGCAGGGGACATGTATTGACACACACACACACACACACACACACACACACACACACACACACACACACATATATATATATATATATATATATATATGTGTCACTATTATGTATATGTGTGAATGTGTGTGTTTGTGTGTATATATATATATATATATATATATATATATATATATATATATATATATATATATATGTATATGTGTGTGTGTGTGTGTATGTATATGTATATATGTATGTGTATATATATATATATATATATATATATATATATATATATATATATATATAGATAGATACATATATAAAAACCCACAAATTCACCAGCAGGACTAGTAGACACAAAATTTATTTCCAGGTTAAGCGCTTTCATCAAAGTAAAATTGACTTCATCAGAATAATATACAAACAATCATGTGGATTTAAATATATTGCAGTAACACAGGATAGGTTAAAACCCCACCAATCAAACAAAAATACCTTGAATAAATTAATATCTTAAAAGGCATACACTATAAAAACTAAGCAATCCAATAAAACATTTCTTTGAGGAAACACATTTTAAAATCAAACCCTTTCTGCTCTTTCTTTTAAAGCAGGCAAATAGATATAAAATCATTTAATCCTGGACACAGATTAGCTGCTAAACGAAGCTGCCACATCAGTTCCCTTTTATTTAAAGTGTTTTTCCAATTGCCACCCCTGGGGTTTATTTCTATTATATCCAATATCCCAAACTTAAATCCAGAAAAATTGGCACATATTTTACTATGCCTAAATAAGGCATTGGTTTCATTTAAATTCTTAATATCATATAAATGTTCATATATCCTGGACCTGAGAGACCTCTCAGTTTTCCCCACATAAAATCCCGGGCAGGAATTACACTTAGCCAAATATACTGTTTTACTAGTGTGACAATTACCTTTTTTAAAAAACACTGTGTCCTGGTTTATATTGTCAAGTTTCAAACTAACAACTGACAATATAAATCTACACTGTGTACAACAACCACAGGTTTTTGTAAATTCATTTGATTTTGCACTACTGTTATTCATATTACCTTCCAAGATAAGTTTCTAATTGCGACCCATTTTAGTACAAAAATAGGTTTTTCACCCACTGCTTGTAAAATATTGAGGTCACCCCTAAAAATATTCCAACTCTTACAAAGGATGTTCCTTATATCATTGTAATGTGAACTGTATTGCACCACACTTGCCTGTGAGAAATTGTAGGAAGAACTCTCTGTTTTTTCATTATTTTTTGTTTCAGAAAGACCTCTACCTAACAAAGGTTGATATTGCGAACCCCACTCTCTCAAAATCTCTTGTAAAATACTCTCCACAAATTCCAGTGGATAATCTCTCTCCAGAAACATATTCTTAAGGTCACTGAATTCTTTAATGATGTCCTCAAAATGAGAAGTCATTCTAGAAATTCTAATGGCCTGTCCCTTAACAATACTTTTTTTCTGGTATAGTGGATGGTGACTTTGAAAATGGAAATAAGAATTAAAAAAAGTTTTCTTTCTATACACTTTAGATCTAAAGCAACATAGATCTAAAGCAACATACATCCTTAATGATAGTAGTATCCAAATAATGGATTTCTTTCTCATTGCATTCATAGGTAAATTTCAAATAATTAGTAGTGTTTAGATATTCAATAAAACCAGCAATACTTTCTTTGGTACCCTTCCATAAAATAAAAATATCGTCCATGTATCCAAGTAAAACCTGCTTTCAAAAATGAATTCCTTCTCCCACCCTAATAAGACAATATTTGCATATACAGGGGCACAAGCTGCCCCCATGGCAACTCCCTTTATTTGTTGAAAGTATTGCCCTTCGAAAAAAATGTAATTATTATCTAAAATCAAGGCCATAATTTCACAAACAAACTGCACATGCTCTAAAGATAATCTAGAATGATCAAACAACATTTTTTTCAAAATAATCTAAACCTTCCTCCCTAGGAATACAGGAGAATAAATCTTGCACATCTATTGTCAAAAAAAATCAGATAGGGATTCCATAAATCCTGCTTAATCTGTCCCAAAAAATCCCAAGAATCTTTAACAAGATGTGGCATACCCTCAACTACATGCTTGACCATCTGGTCCACAAACACTGCCAAATTGTGTGTTTTAGACCCCTCTGCTGCCACAATAGGCCTGAATGGGGGTGACAAGACATCTTTGTGGATCTTGGGGATTATTAAAAAATATTATTAAATAAAAAAGAATATAATTTCTGACTGATCCTTTGTTCTAATAAGTATTCTTCCAAAAAAACATTAATACGCTGATAAGAAATATTAATCTGATTTTTGGATGCCTGCAAATAGCTTTCCTCCTGAAACAAAATAGCTTGGATAAGGTTTTTATAATCTTCACTATCAAAAATCACAACCCCCCCCTCCCTTATCTGGGGTCATTATACGAATACTTCTATCATGTTTTAAAGAAAAAAGTAATTCTTTCTCTTTGGAACTCAAGTTAAAACATAACTTCTTGTTGTTAGCCCAAAGTTGATACAGGTCTTGTTTAACCACATTCTCAAAACTAGCTACCAAAGGGTGTAAGGGAAGATTAAACACACTATTTTTACTTAAGGCCGTGGATTTCTGCCCAATTCTATCAGTATTGTTGCTAGGAAACAACAATCGAAAATTTATTTTCCTAGAAAACATATGAATATCGAGCAGGACTTCTGCTACATCTGGTATCCTAGCAGGAATGAATTTAAACCTTTTAGAAAAAAGTGAAAAATATTCCTCAGAAATTACTCTCCCCGGGATTCATGAACCTTGCGCCAGGCGCCAGCATAGCGTCGGCGTTATAAAGCCAAATATGGCCACCGAGCGATTCAGGTATGAAGCAATCCCACGTGCACTACCGGCGTGCGCCCGGACCTCGCCGCCCGGCGTAGGTATGCTAATCACACTGTGTGCGGTATTGCACCATGCAAATGAAGGCAAATAGCGATTCACGAAGTGCGGCATGCGTAGCGTAAGGGCACGGCAATGTAAACCGAAAAAGCGGTTTACATTTACCCAAACATGACCAAGGAGTAACAGAAGGCTGTCAACGTCAGGTATCATACAGGTGCAATATGCCAAAGGCGAAGGCACGAGAATGTCCAAAGAAAACATGCACAAACTGTAAATAATGACAAAATGTCGTATGCGTAGAAACCACAGCAGAACCCCGGATATGTGTACAGAAGGTGCAAAGCAATGAAATAATATGACAATGTCCTAAAAGAGCTGTATAATACACATCAGCTGTACAGCCACCACACACCATAGTATGTATGGAAAGCCCAACCCCAGCGCAAGGGTTGTCAAGGAGTGGTGGCAGTGTTCAGCGCCGTAACCATGTATTAGCAGTCAATGCCATGCAAATGAGGCAGATAATAGTGAATCGCAAAGCTGGCGCCGGTGTAAGGATGGAGCAAGCGCAGCGGTACTACACCGAGGAGTGGCCTACACGAGATACATGTCAATCGCAGAGGGTGTGCCACTGTAGGAGGAAGCATATTGGAGGCCAGCAAACCTGGGCTGTACAATGCACATCACAGCAGCAGGACCGGGTGTGAGGAAATAGATGCTGAGAGTACATAATGCGTGCACAGATGCATGTGCACGAGGATGACTATGTTCCCCAACCCAGTCATGTGGACGGCCTCCCGTCAACAACCACGGATATAGGAAGGTAATGCGGAGAATATGAGGAAATGCGGAAGCAGTGTAATTGGAGCCGTAATGAGCAATCAACACCAATCAATCCAGGAAGGGCAAACGGCGGCAGCCGACAACTCTGTATGCAGACTCCTGCATAACGGGAAAGGGAGGCATATGAATGCAAAGATAGTAGGGGATGTAGTAGAAATGCAAAGAACAAAGAACCGAAATAGCACAGCCAAGTACAGAGGTAGCATAACTGCGGCTGCAGATAAAATGCATCATATGCCATGTGCCTGCAGGATGCAGTAATGTAAGATGCAAAGCTAAGCCAATGCAGGCAACTGTAATGTAACACTAAAGGCAATACCGTTGCAGTTGCAACCGTAAAACACCGAAAATAATCCATGGATACGGCTGCACAGACACACCCAATGACATCACCGGGTATACAGCACAACAGTATAAATTGTGAATGCACACAACACACAGTGCGATTTCCCAAACGCCGCACCGTAGGGTGTAAACTCACGGGGAACTTTTAATATGTATATGGTGGGTGCCGCCGTGGCCGTGATGCATAGGTATGTGGCAGAGACAGACGGAGTTGCGGAGGACGGTGCCGACAACTACCGTAGGCCTCACAGGAGAAGGAGAGTGTTCAGACCAAGGGTGACCTACCAGGGGCTGCAAGACCTGGAGATAGTAGAGCGCTACAGGGTGGACAGGGACACGTTACAGCAAATAGTGGAGCTGTGCCGGCCACGCCTGAGAACAAGAGACAACAGAGGAGAGCCCATCCCAGTGGACACAAAGGTATGTGTGAGCTTGCGAATACTGGCTACAGGTACCTTTCAAAGGCCAACCGGGGATATAATGGGTATCTCACAGGCATCAGCATCTAGGGTACTACACCAGTTCCTGGATGCCATGTTACGACATGCCCATGAGTATATAAACTTCCCCAGATCTCAGGAGGAGTTGGCTAGCAATATGCGCCGCTTCCACCGTGTGGCACAATACCCGGAGGTACTGGGTGCGATCGACTGTACGCACATAGAAATCAAGTCACTGCCCAGGGAGCAGGGTAGACGCTACATAAACCGCAAGGGATACCCCTCCATCAATTGCCAGGTCGTGTGCAATGCGCAGGGCATTATCATGGATGTGTGTGCTGGCAGCCCTGGAAGCTTCCACGACTCCCATATCTGGCATGCCTCACAGCTGTATCAGGTATTCGCCAGGGGGGAAATCACACAAGGTCACCTTGTGGGGGATGCTGGCTATGCACTGGAGCCGTGGCTGATGACACCCATCAGAAATGCACACACACACATGCAAGAACGCCATAATGAGGCACACGCACAAACCAGAATAATCATAGAGGGTGTGTTTGGGATGTTGAAATCACGGTTCCGGTGCTTGGATACATCCGGTGGAGCCTTGCAGTACTCTCCAGGCACATGTGCCCACATATTCATAGTATGTTGTATGCTACACAATATGATTCTGCGGAAACAGCTGCTGCAGGGACATAATGGTGTAGGGCCACCAAGCCCGCCACAACTGCCAAGGCAAGCACAGGCACAGGGCGTTCAGCGCCATGAACACACTGTGCCAGCACCAGTAGGTAGGCGTGCCCAATATGCCTACGCCCTGGCAAAGAGGAACGATAGCACATACTTTGACAGTGTAGGCCCCATGGACTGACACCTCCTTACCTGCACACACAGTGAAATGGACGCCACACAAACATGTCCGCCCGTAATGTACCGTATGGCGGACCTATGTGTGACTCCAACAAAGGCACCGCCAAACACTGCACACCCAATAGCCAGCAGAGCATGGAACGCCAACACCTCACCGCGCGGTTCTACAGCACACGGCGTAGCCGTATGCTGCCACTATCGCCGCAAGTCGACCACATATGTACTTATGTGCATACACAGATACGAAATAGATATCAGTACACATGTAGAAATATATGCATACACAGATATAAAGTACAACAGGTTAATATGGAACCCAGGGATGCAAGTTCACAGATAAGTAAGGCGAAATCTCCACATAGTAAACATAGTGGCCGACAACCCGATCATCCGGGAGGGTGGGCAGAGCAGGTAACGCCAGCCATGGAAATGTCAACCTGCATCAATACATATCCATGTGTCGGGATGATCACCAGTCCACGGTACAGTAACGGGATATGTGCGTGTCATATCCATAGGATATGAGTGCGGATACATGCCGCCGCGGCGTCACGATAGCGTAGGTATTGTGTGCAACCGTCGGTCGAAGCGGCAAGCATACCAGTGAAGTGTACGTCATTATGAGGAACGTACCTCATTTGGGGTCTAAAACAGTTCATGTTCCTCGCAGTTCCTCAAAGTTCCACATTGAAAATGTCTGTCAAACATCCATTGTTAGGAATGTATTTAAATGACATCCTGGTAAATAGAAATTAATCATAGTAATTCATTAAAGGTTCTTCATTGTAAGTAAATCAGCATATTTTAACCATCCTATGACCTACTTAGCTGAAGTTGTTACCATGCCATTAGTATGTGTTCCACATTATGCCCATTTGTTCCACATTACTAATGTGTGTGTTCCTCATTTTGGAAATAGAAGGTTGAGAGCCATGGCGGCAATATGTGTATGTGTGAGGTGAGGTTGTCGTGTGTTCTGCTGTGTGTGTGTAATGTGTGTGCCACTGTACAATGTGTATGTAGGTGACATGTCACAGGCGGAGTGTAATAACATCGCGTAGGCATACAGTACAGGAACCATAGGCGTATGTACAGCAGTACCCACAAAGTAGTACTGACATCTCCTCAGTGGCTATGGCGTGGCGGCGTAAAGCGATGCAAAGCGGAAATGTCCCAGAATGTACCACAGGGCCATAGCCAACAGGAGATGCAAAGGGCGATGTACAAACCATGACCGTAGGTATGGCAGCCATAAGGTAGACTCAACACGACACGTCGGCGTTACACAGCATCAGGCATGTACGGCGAAAATCGAATGTGCTATCCGGCACCGATCGTGAACACTTACGGTCCGTAAATACCGCTGTGTGTTCCACGACCATTAAGTAAGCAAGCGGCACACGAATAGGAGGCTACGGTAGCATACAGGCCGTCCCAAGTATAGGACCACAATCACCGTAACTATCAGTGACAAAATGCCAATGGATAGTAGGCGCGGACGAACATCCGCAGATATATAACCGATGTGAAGGAGGAATACGTGCAGGAAGCACACATGCAGGCGATACCGACACCACACGACATCAACAAAACAAACATTCCCAGAACAACAGACAGGTAACCTGCAGCTCCCCAAGCAGGGATGGAGCACACACAAGCATATCTTGTATGTATAAATGCAAGACCCACCCGCACCCGTCACCCACATCCGCAGATATACCCCATCGCACATATCAAAGGGATAACAGCTAAAACCGTAGCAAATACATACTGGCAGTCAATGACAGCGGCATACCCGCAACAAGCCGCGTGGGAAACACTAGCAGCAGCTGATGCATCCTTGCATCCGTTGTGTACAGGAATATAACAGCTATGTTACACATCTGAATGCACAATGCCATCGACAGACGCCGCCAGGACACGGACACCCACATGTCAAACAGAATACCATACCCAACACAAACAATCCACGGCTAACACCACAGCGTAATGTACATGACACCACACATAGCGTATGCAGTCACACAAACATTATACAATACATACCATCCCCACGAAGGTAGTGCAAATAACTAACGGCCACACGAGGAATGAACCATGGCCTAGTTTCCCGGGTAACGTACGAATGGAGGAGGATCACCAGTGATATGCGCATAAGTACACACCGAGGAACAGCTATTGGCGTGATGAACCCACATGCCTCAGGTGACGACGAATAAAAGGAAGACTCCCTGGATATTCAAACCGTATGTTCACAACGAACACAAACGGTATCGAGAGAAAAAAATACTGAGAGGAATATATTGACGAATACAGAAGCGAAGGCCGGAAAGGTATGTCGAACCCACGAGATGTACTGATGTACTGATGTGTAACGCATGATACGTATGACTAATCTGCACTGTATGTGAACGATGTGTGTAAGTAAAGATACCTGTCCATTAGGCAGAGAGTGGTGAAAGGTGGTCATGTAATGCTAAGCCACGGAGCATACCAACGACTGCGGACAACGTGTGCACAGCAGTGGGACAACATGTACACAGACGTGATAACCCAAGGTCCGCCATAGGGATTCCAAACACAGAACTATGCCACCACCCACGCCGATGCTGTCAGTGGATATCGAACAATGAAGCCCCACAGCAGGGGATAGGCCATGTATGTATAGTGTCACAGCACAGATGTGCATGGGCATATACCGTCAATGTCATACGGAATGTGTGCACGACGTGCACGTATCCCACGCAGTAGGGGTGACTATGTCAATTATGTGTAATGCAAAGCTGTCATGATGGATATGTTCAGAAATCATAGACAGTATCACAGGCATAGCATGCATGATGGAGGGATGGCCTAATGTTATGTACATAAACAAGATATGTATGGCCTGCACATATGGGACAATGTAGTAGCAGAATAGGTACCCGAAATGGAGGGAACAGCAAGTAACCATGTCCAAACATCCCGTAGCAGGTGCAATGTGTGCCACAATGATGTCTGGCAGGGCCATGTGTAAACACATGTGCAATGTACACAGTAGTGTCACCCCCCCCATGGTAGTGTCCACTGAACGGCAGAAGTGGATGTCAACTGTATGTCTATACAGTACTTCCGCTGTGGTGGTACCATGGGTCTGTGTCACCCTACCAGCAAGGGAGCTATCACATGACTAGTGACACAGTGTGCCCCTGTGGGATGTGCACAGGACCTATGTCCCACAGTACGGTGTGCGTCCAGTCTGTGGATGTCACACAGACGCCCGGGCTGAGCAATGTGGCATGTGTGCACACATGCAGGACTGCTCCTCCCACCCTGCCCACTGCAAACGCCATGTAGGAGTACTACATGCATCAGTACTGCGGAGAACATGGCCCATGGCAGAGTAGATTACACCCCTGTGTTAGTGGTATGCAGGTGAGTACAGATGTGTAACATGACTGTCATTTGCATATGTAAACTGTCTGAGCCGGGTAGAGATCACAGCATGACTATACTGAGACATGTAACGTTGTATCCATTGTGTAAGGTACACCACACATGTGTTATTGTAACACTGCCCGCGTGTACATGTGTGTATGGCACAGGTACAAGGGCACCCAAGGTATCAGCTAGACATACGGTCCAGAAATGCGTGGTCCTGCACATGTGTACCCACGCCATGGTGGAATATGGCAACCACAGCACCATGTGGGGCATGTCTGTGTACATCAACCACGTACAACGTGATATGCATGTATAGGGACAGTATCCATGTGATACACACTGCATGACTGTCACTATGCAAAGGTGATGTGTATGCACTATGTGTGATGTAACTGATGCAATGATATCTACATGATATATCTGCCACACTGACACCTGTATGGTTGTTAGCAATATGAGTAGGATGAGCTAGAATGCTGCCAGGTATGTAGATGTGGTATATGTAGGCATGGACAATACTGTGTGACAGCAGGTAGTGTACTTATGCAAATACTGAGCATGAGGGGCCACATGTCTGAGGACTGTGCAATGTCACACGTCCCTGACTTGTTGTAGTTAGCATGATATGCCTGCACCACTGTGTGACCTGTACAGGAGGCACATGGCGTAACATCCGAGACATAAGTGCGATGTGATGCTGGATGTGTACATTGGCAATAGCATAAAGTGGAATGGCGCTGAAGGGCAAAGAGCGGATCATGTCTGATGTGATACCCTCTGTACCACCCCAACCACCCATGCAATAGTATGACAGGTGGCCAGCATGGGATGTGGTGTGCTGTGGCACATAAGCCCAACAAGGGTGCCAGTAAAGGCATGCAGGTAGTCAATGAGTGTGTGAAGCATGTATGTCAAGATGTGGCCCAGTGCCATACTGAATGGCCCAGTCATGGGTGTACAAATGCAGCCCCATACGTGCAATGCGGTACCACCCATGTGTAGTGTGATAGATGTGGTAGTGTGGTGGTCAGGGTACACAACGTACATGAATGGGCTAGCAGTCAATGCAGTGTGCTGCTGCCGAGACATGTAACAGCCAGGTTGGCGGGATACAACAACTACGGCGGTTGGAGGTGACATTGGGACTGTGTTCCCGGACATAACATGTGCATGGCAGTACTATGTATGTGTCCACAGGGTTAATACAATGTCCAGCCAAGGATTGGAACCCTGTAGTGAGTGAGAGTGTGTATTGTTGGTAGGTACCCCATTGGCAGGCACGATGCCAGCAACATCTGTGTTGGCAATGCCTGCATGACTGTTGTATGCTGCATTGAATGTGGATGTAGTCAAACAGCAGAGACATACCACCACACTGCGTGAGGGCCCACACTGCAATGTATGGCAGTCATGTGTAGGTAGCTAGCTGTGGAGTATGTGATGCACCATGAGGACATACCATGACTGTCAAGTGACACACCACACACATGTGAACATAACTACCGTGCAACAGCCTGCACATGTGCCCATACAGCACGTGTGCATGGAACAGGAATACCACTGTGGCGTCTGTGAAAGGGCCAGTACCACCATGTCTCTGTGTGGAATAGCATGGACCCTACCAGTGTGTAAATGTAGCAGAAGTGCACTGTGATCAGTGTTGTCATAGGCACGTAGACTGTCCATCGTACGGGGTGCCATGCCATCAACTACCTCTGTCAGTGGATGTCAGTAATACCGGCTGTAGAGTGTATGTACCATGCATGCTGCTATGGTTGTGTGTTTAGGGTGTGGCTAGCAGGGCTGAGAAGCATGGATGTTCAGCAAACAGAGGGGGGATGTTTGTAGGCATAGCACACAGACACATGGAGGTTTGGTGCGTGCCAAGGGTAGTGTAGGTATGGTATGTGTCGTGTAATGTGTCACCCAGCTATGCGTACTGCATGGCCAAGCATGTGTGGGTACATGGGAGTCCATACTAGGGAAGGGCGTGTTGCTGTCAATACATAGCATAGCAACTGTCCTAGGTGCAATGTACAGTATGCCAACACGACCAGCATGTAACCTGTGGTGTACAGTGTATTCACTGTCGCGTGTCACAATGTGCGTAGCGGTCACGAACATGGGTATCTGAACATGGATTACCTATGATGCAATGTGTCTTGGGAATATACAGTATGTGTGTAAATGCAGTCCAGGTATGTGCCTGGGAGGTATGATCTGTGTACAATCTGGACTGGCAGGTGTGCCATGTAGGGCATGGAGGCAGGTCCCAGGCACTGCAGATAAATGACATGTGTGCTGTACTGTGTGTGCAGTGCTTGTGTACAGCACAGTGGAGGGTGTAAGCATTGTCACACATCACTGCATACTGTGCCTACCTGTGACAGCCCTGCCGGAGACAGACATGTGACACCGCTGCACAGGCAGCATAGCATGTGAAGATGTACATGTGGGCTGCACACCTTAGGCAGATGTCCACAGGTCATGTGTGCCACGGTAGTGTGGTTGAACACGACTATCAGACTGGACAAACACCACATGCCTGCATAACTACAGTATGACCATAGTCAACAGTCCCAGTGACAGAGTAGGCCAATGTACACTATCCCTGCGTGCAGACCACTGGCTACTGGACACCTGGCTAGACACACACCCGGAGGGTTAATTCACCATTGAGCCATCACATGTCCCAGTCCATGTGGGCCGTACAATGTCATCACATGGTGGTCACAATAGCAGGTGGCAAGGCAGACACGGTGTACCAGGTGATGTGTCATGTGTGCATATGTCTAGCACAGCCGTTCACATGTCTGCAACATACTGGTGCACGATGTATACTGTTACATGATGTATGGAACTGCACTGTCACCCACTACAGGGCCATCTGACACAGGTGTGTTGTGACAGGTGTAGCCCATGTTTGCACAGGATACACACCGCTGTTGTAGGCAGCCATGCTGGTGGCTACCAGTGATATATGCAGTGGTCATACAGACATACCGTACACAGTGTTCATGCAGGAATGTCCATTGTCATGGACGATGTGCTGCTATGTGAATGTAGGTGTGTGTTGTGAATGTTACACATCCAGAAGACACCATCTGGTGCAGTCATGGTTGTCAACACCAGTACACACATCCACAGCAGTCAGAACCCAGTCCTGACAATGTGTGTCAGTCACCCTTGTACTGTGTGACATATGTGCACATGGCGGAACACCTCCCACTGCCATCTAAGCTGGCTACATGATGGCTGGAATGTGCTGTAGAAATGTACAATGCTGGTAGCCCAATGAAGTACCTGGAATCAGACACAGTACGCTATGTCAGCCATGTAAACCATGCACAACAATGACCGCCCAACAGACACAAACAATGCATTGACACATGGAACATGTGCACATGACAACCCCCAATGATGTATGTTGCACATATTGATGTACAATTGTCATCTATGCCCATAGCATGGATGCAGACACACATACTCCACAGGTAGTACCATGTGATGTAGGTAGGGGGGCATTGCTCGTGTACATGTCACAGTAGCTGTACAGACACATGTCCTGCATAGCTGTCATGTAGGGGTAGCTGTGGTATGTGACTGCTGGACATGCCCGTACAAATGACCATGTCCCACAGGAGATGTGTTATGCGTGTACCACATGTGACGTGCTGACAACAAGCTGTGATGTGTACGGCTGCTGGTGTACCTGTGTGACATTGTCTGTGATGGGTGCAAAGGCATATAGTATCGTATTGCATGCCCACAAGCCCCACATAGGTGCATAGCCTGAACATACAATACAAGGAGTGTGTGGGATGATAGCAACCCACAGGAGGAGATGGGTATGGCCGGCAGCCCACAACCACATGTGTGTACGGTGTTCACGGCCACGACACATGAGCATCTGAGAGGCTAGTGTTACAGCTATACAGGGTTGCATGCATATATGTTCAGCAACATCCCTGTGTCCCACCACTGGCCTGTGGACCGATGGACACCAACCAAATGTGCAGATATGAGATGTGCACAGCACATCACAGATGCCTACTGTAGAACAGGCTTACTGTGTAGACATGTGCACAGTAGGTCTGCGCCAGCTGCAGTCAAACATGTAATGTGCTGAACCACACCAATAGTCCAGGCCATGCCACAGATGGACGTGCATGCATCTGTGTATGTATGGCTGTGAATGTCTCCGGCATAGCAATATAGCTGTGTCACCGTTGTGAACAACAATATGAATGGGTTATATGTGTGAGGGGTGCATCATACGCGTATGGTCTGATCGACGATACCATCAGTGACCCTGCTATGTGAACATCCCTGTCCCCATACATGGATACCTATGCTGTTCCCAACACCACATTCACAGAGGGAGGGATGGCGGTGTGTAGTGCAGCAGCAGACATGGGGGTGGCAGCAGGCACTGGATGTACACATATGTGGTACCCACATCAGTGCAGGCAACCATCCATGTGCACGGGATAGCGGTGTGTGTCCACATACAGCACTGTGTTGATCAATATCCCAGCACATAGCACCTGCCAGGGTTACAGTGTATGCATGGATGTGTGATACCTGCATGCACCAGACACACCCTCAGCAAGCAACGTGCAGCATACCTCACTTGAGGCCAGTGTCCACACCATGGCGATAGACATGTTGAATGTCCATATACACATAGCAATGACATATGGAATGGACAGCCACCCTGCCAATATCGTAAACCCCCAGGTGGATCACAACCCAGTGCCATGTATGTGGCATACCCTGCCATACCATGCAGACCTGCCCAGCAAGGCTGCATGAGCTATCACAGTCCTACATGGTGCAATGGACAAAAGGCACTCTCACTATCAACCATACACAGCAGTAATGTGGCGGTGATGCACCCTGTGGTGTCACAGGTGCTGTGTGATGCTCTGGACAATGTGTGTGTGTACATGCTATGCATGGCCTGTCCCGCTACTGTGTCATGGTTACACATTGCCCTATGTCTATCACATGTGCAACACAGGTGAGCTGTGGCAAGTTGTCCAACACCCGTACAGTGCTGTGTGGATGTACATGGCAAAACACATGCATGTGCAGGTGTCCATGTGTATGTGTACAGTGCCACTGCTGACATTCACAATGGCTACAGACGTGATGTGTACTGACATATACACAGCGTCCAGGTGAACAGCAGCACCTACGTCACATGGGGACCTATGCCAGTGATATGGACACAGGTGCAGCCAGGTGCACATGTCCACAGCTGGCTAACATCTACATGGTGCGTGTACAGTGTGATGGGGTGGCAAACAGATATGATGTGACACACACTGCTCAATGGTGTGAAGCCAACACATCGGCTGTGTCACTGCCACGATGCCTTTCACAGATTACTGTGCAGATGTCGTACTTGTCATAGCAATGTATCTCCAACAGTATGCCAGCACAGCAGTGTAAATGTGACCTGCCACCATCATTATGTCTTACAGATAATGCCACGATCCCGGCTTCCTGCATTCAGTCGACAGGAGGAGGAGGTGATCATACCATACCTCCATACTAATCATGACATGTTATTTAGTCATGTGCCGCAGCAGGCACAGGAACGACAGGAGATGTGGGAGGAGATGTGCAGGAGGGTGAACAGCCTGGGCGGATACAACCGCACTTATCAGCAGATCCGCAGGCACTGCACAGACCTGATCCGGCATGCAAGACAGCGTGCCGCTGCAATCGCCAGACAACAACGTGGGACAGGTGGTGGGCCACCAACCCAGCCGCCACTCACAGCCACGGAGGAGCTCCTGGCCAGTCTGGGGACACCCACGGAACAACACGCAGAAACCCATGTGTCCATCGTGGAGGTGGGTGTCTCCCGAACTATGAGCTTGGAGCTGCATGGTAAGTCAGGGTTGCATGTTTGTATGATAAGTGACGTGGGGTGGGTGTCATAGTACAACACATAATATAGCCATACATGCCAGGTATATGGCCACACAAGACGCATACTACAGTATGCTATGTTGTGTTAGCAGACATGTGCATAGCACATGCTAACTCACAGATGCATGATGTGACATGCACACTGCTGACTGTGGCGATAGTAATGGATAATGTGTATACCTTTGTGTCATCCCTTTACAGGTACGTCTGGCGTGTCGCAAACACAAGGGTCTGTTGCAGGTAAGTCTGTTGCTAGTCAAAGGCATGATATGGTGTATTGATATTCCCCATGTGTCCAGGCATGACATGCACACCTGTGTGTGCCCCAGTCACGGTATACAGGTTGCACCACCTGACACACACACCACCCATGTACAGTAGATACAACCGTTAGCGTAGAGTGGCATGACACCACATGACCTATTGGTGTGTTACGTGCATTCAGCTATGCATACAATGGTGTAGGTGTTCCACAATGGCTGCATGTGTAGTATGCATCGGTATGCCTCTGCAGTATGCACACAGTACCACATAGTGAGCTGTGATCTTGCCAGAGCACAGGTGTTACCAATGTGACCTATGCCCCTGCATCGGGTGCACACGTTGTGACATGGCACATGCCATGTCCCATGCACGTGGATGTCTGGCTGCAACATTGTCACACCATGACATGACCTATGCATGACATAGCAGACATCCACACTGTCTGCATATCTGTAGGGAATGTGACACCTTACACTAGTATGGTTGTATGTGACATGGGCCACCACAGGGCCATGTGCACGATGTCCACCACACACAATTGTCAATGACCCAGACAGACAAGGCCATGGTTGATACCTACAGGCATGTTGCCACACAGTACATCCACAGTGGGTAGTCACCATTGCACCCTGTACACACATAGTGGGCTCATCACTGTAGTGGCCCCCCTGGACATCTGATGTACTACACCACTGACATGGAATGCCTCTCCACAGCTACTACAGGTGCCTCCAATATCCACCACATATGTGCTGCTGACCGACTGAACTGACTGACAGACATGGCAATGTAATGCGTCCAGGTCACGCATCACACAGAAACATAACTGTGTCCTGCTACTGTGCAGTGGCACAGTGCCCGCACTCCACACTGTACAGCTGTGTACACAGCTCACACCAACCGCACCTGCACAGACATCCCTGTTACCCATACATTGTATCTGTAGATTGTACACATAACACTGCACCATGACAGCCATTGTGATGTGGTGCATGTGGTGGGACACCATCGTAACATGTCCACATGATACCACACATGTTTGCGGTGTACATGACATAGTGTCGGCAGACATGTGTACTGTCAACTCACCCGTGGCCACACGGTGCTTCACGGTGATGCATGCAAACTACCATGAATGTGTGTACTGCATGCCTACTAAAAGACACCTGCCTGTTGTACTGTTCCCACCAGGGCAGTGTGCATACTGCCACTAGGAATGTCTGGTCTACATTCACTGGTCTGTGGTGTGTGAATGCTGCATGCCACCTGCAATATCACATGCATGATGTCTGTGTGTGTGTGTGTGTGTGTGTGTGTGTGTGTGTGTGTGTGTATTGTAACTGACGGTATGCCTTTGTATTGACAGGTGCTGTAGGTGAGTTCCCCTCCTGCGGTCCAGCTGATGCTAGTGTCCCCACAGATACTAGTGGTGATGACCATGTGCATGAGGCACAGGCAGGGACGTCACAGGCACACACTGTGCCATTGGAGAACATCACACTTACGTCCCCTTCATCCCTGAACACGGTTCGGATGCCAACACATACCCCAACACCGTTGCCCATAGATGACGGTCAGTCAGCATCTGTTGGCACCGAGCAGGAATGTGTGGTGGCTGCAGAAGGTGTGGGTACACGATGTTGCCAGTGTAATGACTGGTGCAGTGCCACGCAGGCATGTGGCAGGTGCTGCTCGTAGGGGGAGCACTGCTAGACATACACCTGCCGTACAGGGTGCAGCAGCTGGTATAACCAGACGCATGTTCCAGACTGTAATGGTGGCGCAGGCACGTGCCGAACGGCAGAACCAGGAAGGGCAGAGGCTGCAGAGGTCTGCAATCCGTTCCTTGAATGACAACATCCAGGCATTGGCGAATGCCCAACAGCATCTTGCCGATGTTCTGGATAAGAGATTGGGTGAGATGGCTGGTATCCTCGACCGAGGCATGGCCATCCTTGAGCGTGGGCTGTCCGTGCAGGAACACCAGGTAGGGGTGAGGCATAGGCACGCGTGGGCATAGGCCAGCAACACCACTTGGTGCAGGTCAGCGTGTGCGTGCCACCTCCCATGCCCACCCACCCAGTGCTGGTAGCAGCAGCAGTGCAGCTGCTACTACACCGACCACACCAGGACAGAGCAGGCCACGTGGACGTGGCCCTGGACGGCCCCGGCGTGGGCATGTTTCCAGCGGACATGTGACATCGGAGAGTGGACTGTCTGTACCTACACCCGGTCATGCCCGTGCGACCCCAGGCAGGCACGGGTCACGTCGCGGCAGGCCGACACAGTGAGCCGTAACACCTGCACTGTACAGTCTGGGGCTGCCAAGCATACCCCGTGTAGGCATCACAGATGACTGAACTGTGTACACACAAACCCACACACAGCAAACACGACTGTAGGGCTCCACCACACCCACATGCAATGTACACAGACATGCCCAGTCAATGCACAGGCCCTTACACACACACATGATGTCATCCATTGGTACAGCCTATGCCTGTGGCACACATCACCCTGTGCATATGATGAAGTCTCTGCCGCATAACTGTGAGCTACACCATCAGTGCATGGTTATGCAAACATATTCTGATGCACAGGGTGGACAAGATAGTGAGAGGTGTATGTGATACCTGTGTCCGCATAGTACGTGATGTGTATGTTGTGGTGTGTGTGTATGGCTGGTGACAGGTGTGTATGTGATGTGGGTTGTGCACTGACATCATGCAGCAGACATACCATGCAGGTCAGGTGCAGCATTCATTGATCTGTGTACACAGTATGTGTGGTGGTTACATGTGTAGCACCATGTTGGTTCAGTTAACCCGTATGACAATGATGGTGTACTTGCATGTGCCTACTGGGAGCACTGTAATTAGTTCCCCATGCGTAGTCGTGGGGTACCCACAGGCATGTCTGGCAACATCAGCATAGCACAGGTACCGCTCGGCATGGACCCCTACATAGGAACATAGGCACATGTACATAACAGGGTATGTGCCCTACGACATGTGTGGACCTAGCATGACTGTGTGTGGCTGCTAACACCCCTCAGGATGGGGATGCCACATCCATCAGTCCCCAGTCCCTCGTCCAGCACTGACACACAGAGGATGCCTGGCGCATAACTATATCCACACATCCACACGTCATTATTACTCCTGGACGAAGGCAGTCAGTGCCTTTCCTTCACATGGGCTGGCACTCCTCTACGTGTTGTAGGGGGTCTCCGGCCGTTGACCCTGTTCCCCCAGCACGTCACACTCATCTTTGTGGTGATGTGTGTGACAGTCGCTTCTGTGCCCGTGTTTGCCTGGAGCCTAGGAAGTGGAATATGCCCATGTCACCCAGGTCAGACATGGCCGTGTATGCCAGGCACAGATCACCACAGAGCAGATGTGCTGTGAAGGTTTACAGCCGGAGTCCCCTTGGTCGTGCAGCTTGTGACACATGTCCTAGCACCGTCATCCCCGCCTTGTGTAACATTTGCGGTCCTTCCGAGTGCTGCAGGCGTCAGGTTAGCTACAGGCCAGATGTGCCAATGTACACAGTCATTGCTCTGGTGTGTAATGTGTACAGGGGTACAATGAACACCCCTGATGTTGATGCGATTCCTTCCAGACCAGGAGGCCACAGTGGAATGTCTTCACACCCACATTGCCATTGTGTGTGTTGACAGATGTTAACGATAGGTGTCGTAGCCATTTCCATGAACATGTCCACCATCTGGAATGGCTTACCACCTACATGTGACATTGGGCCGAACATGTCCTTCACACTGGGTAGGTCTGCACCTTCTCTGGCATGTAGTAGCAGGCCATGGCTCTGGCACCAGTTATCCATGTCTATGACGCCCTAGGTGGATGTCCGTGTCACATGGGGTGTTGGGTATGGTGGCCGGTGCGTAGTCATCTGCATAGCTTGTCTGCCACAATCCCCTATGATTGCATGCACATTGGAAGGTCGAATGCCATATGGCAGGGGCCCAGGACTGAGCCCTGTGGGCCTCCACTGGAGACCAGATATGAGTGTGACAAGGCACCAGGAACACCAACCCTGTGTGGTGTGACCTCCAACCTTTCTGAGAAGCATCGGGTGACATATGTCCCCACATGTATGCTGGCGAGCCTTTCCATGAGTCCCATGTGTAGTGTGCTCTGAACGCTCCCACCAGGTCATGGTACTGTGTGCAAACCCACGTATCCCCATCAATGGCCTTGGTGACCACTCCAGACAGGACGAGCAGGTACGGGAGGCAGGATCCGCCCTTGACTATGTTGTTGTGGGTATGTTCTGGTATTGGCTGTACACCGCTGTCTGTATCCATGGGCACCTGTATGGACCGCACCACAGCTTTGCAGACAAGGCTTGTCAAGCGGATAGGGTGTGGCTGTCTACAGTCCATAAGAGCACTACCCTGGCATAGTGGGACCACAGATGCCATATGCCATCCATTGGGGACATAGCCCATAGTAAGGCTAACATGACACAGTGGCTGCATGTGTGGGCCGAGGCCCTCAATGAGGATGGGTAGCACACAGCCAGGGACACCATCGGTGCCCATTGGTGCTGTGTCAACCGCCATAGAGATATGGGATCACTCCAGGCCATATGAGATGTTTGGGAGGCTACACTCTGGTGGGATGGATATGTCCCTCTTGGGGGTGGGATGTATGCATGGAACATGTCCGCTGGTTTGCAGACAATGTCTGTGGGTGCAGTGACCGTTGTACCATTCTGGACCATTTCCAGCCAAGTCTGTGTGCGCCCAACCATGTCCTTACCACAGTTAAGGAAGGCCCTATGGTTGTCTCATGTGCCCTGTGCAGTACCACTCCCACAAGGCCGTGGATGATTGTATGTGTGGCCGTATGGTGACGCCGGTATGAATGGGAGATGGTTTCCTGGTATTGACATTGCTCTGTCATGTATTAGCTCCAACTGTTGATGTACAGCTAGTCAGTGGCTGGGGTCCACCACACCATGTGCCTACCTGTGGTGGACAAGGTCCTGATGTTATCATGTTTGCCTGTTGCAGACATGCATGTGTGTGCTCAGAGAATGCATTTGTTAGGCGGTTGCCGGTCTGGCCTGGGTTCAACACTGGCATGGAGGACTTGTAGGGTACCACACCGGTCGTATGATGTGTGTGGTTTGTTGTGGAGAGGTCATCACTTAGGTCCCCCATGCCGGTGTTGGTTACAGGATGTGGATGACCAGTGGATCCACTATACGGTCTGGCATCACCATTGAGGGCTGTACATCCTGTGTGGGGCATATCCTCACCATGTGTGATGGGCAGAACTGTCAGACATCCCCCCCTATTATGTATGGTGCATGGCTGTTTAACAGTGGCCAGGTGTGAGAACACCTGTGACCAGTGGCGTAGTGTGTTGTGCCATGGATAATGTTCCCAGTCTATGTATGGGTGGTTCATGTCACCCAATACGGTGCTGTTGTGAGAGCATGCCCACTCACCAGTGTCCTCAGGACATCTGTGCAGGTAGCCTGTGTTTGGGAGGGTTGTCTGTAGCATGCAACAAACTGTAGGCCAGTCCTACACATGGTTAATTGCACCTAGATATTCCCTGCTGCAACGGCCATGTCTGTGGCATGGCCGGGTTGCTGTTGTGTGGCTGAACACACGACGGTCCACATTCCGCCACCCATGCCGTCGCACCATGTGTATGCATGTCTGCTCTGTGCCGACTCTAAGTGTCTGAGCATGCCCAGTAGGCAGCTGTGTAGATAGACACACAGCACAGTGCACACCGACCGACTGCAGTTATACCCGGGTGCATGCCTGTATCCCTTCGCAACGGCCACGTCTGTGGCATGGCCAGGTTTCTGTTGTGTGGCTGGACACACACGACGGTCCACATTCCGCCACCCATGCCGTCGCACCATGTGTATGCATGTCTGCTCTGTGCGGAGTCTTAAGTGTCTGAGCATGCCCAGTAGGCAGTGATGTACTGATCAGTAGTTACTTGGTATTCCCGACTGCAGCACTAACGTGTTACTGTACGGCGACCTTGGGATGGTAACAGGCTGCGTGACTGCGCACTCTGACCTAACTCCCGATCGGGCGCATTGCCTCTGCAAATGATACCACCCACGTAGGGGTATGCCTCCTGACAGCGCTCTGCTCAGTAAACTCGGTAGCGCGTTCTGTAAATGCTTCATACTGTAGTGTGTTCATGTAGATAGGAGTAGGTTCGTCTCCCGTCCCTTCCGTGTGTGTGTGTGTGTGTGTGTGTGTGTGTGTGTGTGTGTGTGTCTGTGTGTGTGTGTGTTTCCAGCTGCCTCTGCGAATTAACATGCTTTTAGGCGCTCCACAACACAAATCTTGGCTATTGCCAACTATTGTCTTGCGGGTGATGTCAACAGCCAACAAGTATGCCTCTGACAGCACTCACTTCAGTAAACTCGGTAGCGCATTCTGTAAATGCTTCATACTGTAGTAAGTTCATGTAGATAGGCGTAGGTTCGTCTCCCGTCCCTTCCGTGTGTGTGTGTGTGTGTGTGTGTGTGTGTGTGTTTCCAGCTGCCTCTGCGAATTAACATGCTTTTAGGCGCTCCGCAACACAAATCATGGCTATTGCCAACTATTGTCTTGCGGGTGATGTCACCAGCCTACAAGTATGCCTCTGACAGCGCTCACTTCAGTAAACTCAGTAGCGCGTTCTGTAAATGCTTCATACTGTAGTAAGGTCATGTAGATAGGCGTAGGTTTGTCTCCCGTCCCTTCCGTGTGTGTGTGTGTGTGTGTGTGTGTGTGTGTGTTTCCAGCTGCCTCTGCGAATTAACATGCTTTTAGGCGCTCCGCAACACATACCTTGGCTATTGCCAACTATTGTCTTGCGGGTGACGTCACCAGCCTACAAGTATGCCTCTGACAGCGCTCTCTTCAGTAAACTCGGTAGCGCGTTCTGTAAATGCTTCATACTGTAGTAAGTTCATGTAGATAGGCGTAGGTTCGTCTCCCATCCCTTCCATGTGTGTGTGTGTGTGTGTGTGTGTGTGTGTTCCCAGCTGCCTCTGCGAATGAACATGCTTTTAGACGCTCCGCAACACATACCTTGGCTATTGCCAACTATTGTCTTGCGGGTGATGTCACCAGCCTACAAGTATGCCTCTGACAGCGCTCTGTTCAGTAAACTCGGTAGCTTGTTCTGTAAATGCTTCATACTGTAGTGAGTTCATGTAGATAGGCGTAAGTTCGTCTCCCGTCCCTTCCGCGTGTGTGTGTGTGTGTTTCCAGCTGCCTCTGTGAATGAACATGCTTTTAGACGCTCCGCAACACATACCTTGGCTATTGCCAACTATTGTCTTGCGGGTGACGTCACCAGCCTACAAGTATGCCTCTGACAGCGCTCTCTTCAGTAAACTCGGTAGCGCGTTCTGTAAATGCTTCATACTGTAGTGAGTTCATGTAGATAGGCGTAGGTTCATCTCCCGTCCCTTCCGTGTGTGTGTGTGTTTCCGTTGCTTTCGCAACTTCTTCTGAAAAAGCAAATTCTTAAACTGTTCACAATCAACAATGTGATATTTAAAATCTTGTTAAGACTCACATTGTTGATTGTGAACATTCTTAGACTTTGCTTTTTTCTGCAGACGTTGTGGAAACAACGAAAACGTTGCATGTTTTAATAAACTGTTTAAATGTTACGAAGACTTGTGTTGTGTTGAACTACGGGGACTATTCTTGCCGCAGGTTGCTGGTTTGTTTGTGTTTCATAGTACAATATCATGTAATACGTGTGTTCATAGTATGCTTTCTGTGATGTTGACATGTGTGTGTTTTGTTAGCAGTGCGTCTGTGCTTTCTATGCTGTGGCTACATGTTCATTGTTCGCATAGAAAGTGACAAATGGAAGTGTAAGGGTGGACATTTAAAGCCTGGATACTTCCATGTTATGTGTAAGTCTCACGGGGCCAACGGGTGATAGCGCATACATGTCTATGAAGTACCTTTGGATACCATATGCGACGTGTCGTGGACAAAATGTTTAAGTTGACTGTTCCATCTACCTATGTGTGACATGGTTTGTGGCCATAGGGTGCCAGCAAGTCTTTCCTGTTCATTGGGTGTTTGCCATGGTCTATTGACATCAATCCTATTAATTCACAGAAGGATGTCTTTCATTGGTGGCAACGCCATAGTTTGACCATCGTATGTCATTCCCAGCAGACGTTGAGATTGTGCCATTGGTATGTTTACACAGGTCACCCATCTGTTCCACTGTATGGAAGCGTGTGATCCCCATTGATGTGCTGGCAGATTGAGTGCTGTGTGCGCCGTATCTGCCCAGCGGTCTGGCTTTGTATGGGGAGTGTCTACTGTAGTCCCTATCTGTATTTCCTGGGTTATGCCTTGCAACAGCTGTGGGATTCCCCCAGATTTGCAGCTATGGGTGCCATCTTGGCGTCGTTTGTCCATCCATGGGAACTGCCTACTGGACACTAGTATAGGGCTGTAAACATTTCACAGCTGCATTCTCCATTTCCGTGGATGATCGGCATTATTATTGCGGCCTACCGCATATGCCATGGCCACGTCCCGCACACGGGGCGGGACAACGAATCATCTGCCAATCCACACCGACACCCATTTTTGCATATCCACGATCCCATGTCTGCAACCCTCGACAGTACCCCTTGCACACCCTTCATGTGTGTGGAAATGGGATGTGAACGCACGTGTATGGACGCAGCAGCCTGGGGAGTCCTATTCATATGTCCTGCATTTCATGGACGGTTGTCATCACCCTTGAAGATGCTTGTGGTGCATATATCTACCTGTGCCGTAGTCACGGCTGTCACCTCTTCCGGTTCACACTATGCTGCCCACACTTACTTAAGGAGTAATTTTTGGGTCCTGCAATGGACACCGATGTGCATATGTAAAGTGTAGAACATGTTGGACTGTGTCCATTCGCCAGTGGGTTTGACTGCCGCCGTATCTTCCCCAGTCCCGGATGTCTGTCTGCCTACCCATATTATGTAGTGCTACGGAACCCGTGTCCTTCCACAATTTACCCATATGGTGTTACTGTAGTACTGCAGGTTGGCAACTGCTTTAAGTAATCCTCAGAGGTACCATTGTGAACTATCCGCCACTGTATTGTCATTATAACACAGCCGGTACATGTAGAACCTATTTATTCATGACAGTATGTTATTTATGTGTGGGAACGCCATATTTTAACCATAGTATGACCTTCCTAGTTGACGTTGTTGGTGTGCCATTAATATGTGTTCCACAGGTCGCCCGTATGTTCTGCCGAGTGGAAGCGGGTGATCCCCACATACTTGCTAGCACCTTGGCTGCTGTGTACGCCGGGATTCGCACGGCCGGATGGATGTCTACGGGGTGTCTACTGTTGTTTCCATCTGTATTTCCTGTGTTATGCCTTACTACGGCTGTGTGATTGCACCAGGCTTGCTATTATGGGTGCCATCTTATCCGTACGTTTGTCCATCCTTGGGAAATGCCTACTGGACACTGGTGTAGGGCTGTACCCATTTCACAGCTGCATGTAGCATTCTCCGGTGGATGATTGTCAGTATTGGTGGGTGGTAAGGCATGTTCTGTACCCACATCCCTCCCACGGGCGGGACAATGGATCATCTGCCAATCATCTCCAACACCCATTTCTGCATACCCACGATCCCATGGCTGCAACCCTCGACAGTACCCATAGCAAATCCTCCATGTGTGCTGGAATGGGATGTGGACGCACATCTGTGGACTCGACAATCTGTGGATTTCTGTGCATATGTCCCGCATTTCATGGACAGTTGTCATCAACCTTGAACACGCTGGTGGTGCATATATGTAGCTGTGCCGTAGTCACGGCTGTAGTTCATCTTGGTCTTCCGCTTGCACCCAGTTGGCGTTGCAAAAGGAGAAATTTTTGGGTCCTACAATGGACACAAATGTGCATATGTAAAATGTAGAAAATGTTGGGCTGTGTCCATCTGGGCAGTGGTTGTGACCGCTGCTGTATGTTCCCCACTCGCGGATGTCTGTTTGACTACACATATTATGTATTACTTGGCCTATCTATATCCACGTGCCAGTAAGCGGAAATACAGCAAACCTTGCATCCTGCCCATCTTCATAAACGACATTATTGAACATATATCAGCCAAAACAGACAATGACAAAAACGATAGACTCCACAGTCAAACGATACTGAGCTCTTTCACCTACTAACATGGGGCATCGTCGGAGCACGAAATGCATTACATAGTTGTCCCTTATACACTTCCTTCAGAGTCAGTTTAAAGTCAAATAATCAATAAACCTGCTCATAGTTAAGTGGACAGTGCTACAAGTCTTGATTATGACGTGACATATACAAATCAGTGTTGCATACATTACTTCATGGAAACAATAATACGACAACAATGTGTTAATATAAATACAATATTGGTCAATACAATCAGTATCTTGAAACATAGTTGATAATTGTTGTGAGTAAACCTTAGAATGTAGTGTGTTGATCAGGATATTTTATATCAATGTGTATAATTGTAGCATTACGATTCCAAAGCATGGAATCAGTAAGTACTATTTAAGCATATATTTTACAATTATGAATGTAAATGAGTGGAGGACACATCCTTAACCTTCCCTGCTTCCAGTGGATCACACGCACACGCACACTCGCATTTCCTAATTGTGGGTTACGCGCAGGCGCACATGCATATCCGTATTCTGTTTATATATGTTTACTGGGTCTGTGTGGTTACGTGTTTTGTGTTAGTTGTGACTATTCGGTAACATATGTCTGATCCGGTTGACGGACGTGCAGAACGCACTTACAACTTTATACATGTAACAGTCTTTGCAGCATGGACGCGTGCATTACGTTCACATCTATATGTTCCATAGTCGTAATTCAAACGTGACTGCATTCCGTTTGCCAGTTACTGTGACCACTACATGTTAGCTGTTCGGTGTCATTAATATGCATACCCATGGTACTTAAGTACATTTACATATCCCCCGCAGTCACGCGACGTCACAGGCATCCATTCTCCTGCTGGGAAAGGTGCGGTACTGCATGTTAAACATTCCTTATTCCCCCTCGCTCATGGCCCAGGATGCATATGTCATGACCGCAGGGATGTTCAGATGACAGGTGCTTATATCCCCTACGCATACAGGCCTTCGATTGTCAGGGTGTTGCTGTGGTGCTTTGGGTTTGGTCTTGTCCGCCCAGTGTACGGAACTGCCCTGACCGTGTACGAATGTTAGATGAGTCACATGGGCACGTTTTGTCCGTGTCTATGGTACCATGTCACCCCCCCCAATTATTCATAACCGTAGCGCCGATTGGCGGTGTACCCGTTGTAGATCTTGTTATACTAATTGCACACGGTCTGGTCGAACGGACCTATTTCCATTACTAACCCTCGGTATGTATGACCTGTGTCGCAATATTACATGGGTTTACCATTGCGTGACGGCTTTCACTGAGCCACAGACATGTCCGTTGCTTGGTTTGGGCCGGTTCCGCTGTGCTACACACATTTAACATGGCGGAACAGGTTGAACAGCTCAGCCACGGGGACATCGGGTTCTCCGTCGCTGTTTAGTATTGAATCGCTATGTGGAGTTTGTTTCACAAAGCGAGACAATGTCGACATTGGTAATGGACATCTCGCGCAGTACGTCCGCACCGCCGCGGGTGACGTATGTCTGCGTTTGGGCGGACAGGCATTATGCTGTGCCATTATGTCTGGGAATATATGGTTTCTTGCCATAGATGATATGCCATACTAGCAATGACCCGCATCTGGGTGTGGGTACTGCTGTATTACCCACGGGAAGAGTGGCCTTAGGTTAAGTGGTGCCCTAGGCAGAAGTTGCCACCGCAACATCACCCGCTACCCCCCTCCTGGTCTACCTACACCAAACAAAGTCTGGAAAGGTGCCCCGAGTAGAGCAACGCCCTAGACGGCTGCCTACTTGGCCTATGCCTAAGGCCCGCTATGTGTGTGGTCCCTCGGGCATCGGACTCGGGAACGCGCCACGTCTGCCGTGGGTATGTTCAGCATTACCCACATCCAGCCGTGGTGTATTGCCATGATGTTCCATGTGTACAGTGGTGCCGGTTACCATACATATGCCTTTCTCAAAAGCCGATTTCACACTTCTGAACACTACTGTGGTCTCCTTTAAGGCCCCTGAGCCGGTGGTGAACATCACTCAAACCGCTGAATCACGTACATATGCCTTCCACCAGCACCTACAGGACTGCATGGATCAGGCAATCCCATACAAAACTGAGACTCTTTGTACCACAGACAAGCATGCAGTCTGGTGGACCCCAGCCATGAACTACCTCTACAACGACAGGAGGTAGATACTACAAGTTAAAGCGGAATACTTGTAAGGTAACACACCCTTGCTCATTATATGTGAAGAACTACAAGCTGTCATGAAATCATCCAGGGGAAATTCAACAGAGAAATTAACAAGGACTCAACAGACATTCATAAGTCCTTCTTTAGCTATGTTGGACACCTGGGAGGACACTCCCAGATATGCTCAAACCGGGTTCGCAATGATGTGAAGATGACTGAACCTACACACATTGCCAGCATACTGGCTGACATGTTCAGTGCTAACATTTCCCCCTCCCTCCACATGGAGAGTTATCTATACCTGAGACTTGTAGATCCTGGAACATCTGTAACACACAGGTGGGAAATGCTGTCTCCAAGGCAGTCAACACAGCATCCATGGGACCAGATGGTGTCCCAGCTGTGTACTCCATGAACTCTATGGGGAATTAAACCCACACTTAGGACAGCTGTTTAATCTTAGCCTCACCTCAGGATACGTACCCGAGTAGTAGCACAAGGCGACTGTAGTCACACTTCACATAGATGGTGCCTCCACTGACCCTGGTTATTACCATCCCATTAGCTTGACAAGCCTTATCTGCAAAGCCATGGAGAGGGATCATAATGGAACTCATAGATAAAGACATAGGGGACTCGCATACTTTGGATACAACCCAGTTTAGCTTGGTCAAAGTCAGATCATGCCTTTTACACGTGTTTGACTTTGTAGGATCAGTCACCAAGGCCATTGATGAGGGTAAAGCAGTCCATACAGCCTACCTCAACCTGGCAAAGGCCTTCGACACAATACCCCCTCGGGTATCAGTGATAAACCCGTCATCTTGAACGTATATCCATACATCGCCATATGGGTTGCAAACTGGCTAAGTCACAGAACACACATGGTCATAGTTGCTGGCGCCATGTCATACTCACAGCCAGTCACAAGCGGTGTCCCATGGGGCCCAGTCCTGGGTCCACTATTTTTCAGCATCTACGTTTCCAAAGTACAAGCAAACACAGGGGGGTTATGGGTGACAATGTTTGCAGATGACTGCAAACTGGGTGCCATAGTCAGACACACATCTGACACAGATATCCTTCAGGAGTGCCTCACAGATGTGGATAAGTGGTGCCCGAGACATGGCCTACAGCTAAATGCCAGGAAATGCATAGTCATACCCTTTGGGAAGAACAAGGTTACCCTAGCTACCATATAGGTGGCAATCCACTGAGCACAGAGGGAGTTACCAGGGATCTGGGGACCCGGGTTGTTGTTAACCGTTAGACACACACGCGTTGCTAACGTAGTTAGGTAGACCTTCCACATTGCCCACATCATCATGAAGGGATTCACATCTAGATCAGGGAGGTCATTGTCCCTTGTACTCATCACTCATTAGACCTATGATTGGGTACAATGCCCCGTTCAGAATGTATGTGACCCGACACCTGCAGCAGCTGGAAAGGCACCAACAGTTCATCGACAAACAGATGCAGGGTCTCAGGAATATGTGTTATACTGACCAACTGAAAGAATTCCAGATGTATACAGTTGCATACCACTTGCCCAGAGGTGACCTGTGCTTGGCATACAAGGCCATGTCGAACCCAGATCTGATGAGTATGCTTCACCTAAAGAAGTTGGATCCCTCAGAACCACAAGGGCAGGTGACGTACACCTTGACACTGTCATTAATAGAACGTGTTGGTGGGACAGATTCATCACCCAGACACTCACTATGCTGTGGAACAACATCCCAGTACATGTGAGGGCAGGCACCTCGCTGGCCTTCTGTTAGTATTTTGACATGGATGTCTGAATTGATTTATTTAAGTAACCTTCTAAATGAATATTTACATTACCACATTGTGAATCTTTACATTTCGTTGGTCTATTTTACATTAGTCATAATCATACGGTTTATCTGTGTATATTATGGTTCATTTATATTACTAGGTGTCTGCAGTTCTTTTAATATATTGGCACAGTCCGTAGAACATATATATGTAGCTTACACAGTCAGACATTTGGAAAACATTATGTTGGTTCATCTTTCATATATATACATATATTTCTATTTCTCTATGAAGAATGTACCTTTCGAAGCAATGTCTGATGTCCTAACTGTGTGGAATCTGTAACCCAAGTAAAGTTTGTTTGCTTGTTTGCCTTTAAGGCATGTAATTAATACCTAGCACATCTAATTTACTGACCAGTTAAGGGTTTTACATGTAGTAGGTTGGACTGCATTGTATGTATTCTGAATAAGTCTGCTTATGAAGCAGATGAAAAGAGCTTCAATAAACTATGGTGACTGCATTTAATTCCTGGTGTGCTCTGAGTGGTCACTGACGGTGTCTACAGTACCTCGTCTTTGCTTTGGACTTCATCGGCTGGTTGTCTGTGTTTGTTGTATGGGGAATGTCAAGTGTAGTCCCTATGTGTATTACTTGTGTAATGCCTTACTACGGCAGTGTAATTCCACCGGGTTTGCAGTTATGGGTGCCATCTTAGTCATACGCTTGTCCATCCATGTGAATTGCCTACTGGACACTGGTATACGGCCGTACACATTTCACACCTGCATATTGCAGTCTCCGGTAGATGGTTTGCATTATTAGCGGAGAGTAAGGCAGGTGCTACGCACACATCCCTCCCACGGGGCGGGACAAAGGATTGCCTGCGAAACAACACCGAGGCCAGATTCTACATACCCAGACTCCCTTGACTGCAACAGTCGACAGTACCCATTACACATCCTGCATGTGTGCGGGACTGTGATGTGGACGCAGTTCTATGGACCCGGCACCCTGGGTATTTCTGTGCATGTGTGCTGCATTTCATGGACAGCTATCATCAACATTGAACACGCTTGCGGTGCATATGTGTACCTGTGACGTGGTGGCGACAATGAGATCACGTGAGTAATGCAGGAAGCTAGCAGGCATTCCATGAATGGAATTTTTGGGTCCTACAATGGACACCGATGGGCATATGTCAAGTTAGATGTTGCTGGACTGTGTCCACCTGCCCAGTGCTTTTCACTGCTGGTGTATGTTCCCCAATCACGGATGTCTGTTTCACTACCCAGTCTACATGGTGCTACATAACCAGGTGATTTAGTACTGTGAACAAATGACATACATCCAAAGATGCTGGTTAGCAACTGCTTCATATAAACCTCAGACATCCCAATGGGACATATCCGTAACCGTATTTCCAATATAACACCACCGGAACATGTTGATTACCTATGTTTTCATTTAATCATGTTGTCTTCATAGGTGGGAATGCCATAGTTTACATATCCTACTTGACGTTGTGTGTGTGCCATTAGTATGTGTTCCACAGGTCGTACATCTGTTCCGCTGTATGGTAGCGGGTGCTCCTCATTCTGTTGCTGGCAGATTGAGTGCTGTGTACGCCGGTGTTGGCACGACGGTCCGGCTTTGTATGTGGAATGTCAACTGTAGTCCCTATGTGTATTTCCTGTGTTATGCCTTACCGCGGCTGTGTAATTTACTCGGGTTTGCAGTTGTGGGTGCCATCTTGCCAATACGGTTGTCCATCCATGACAATTGCCTACTGGACACTAGTATAGGGCTGTACACATTTCACACCTGCATTTAGCATTCTCCGGTGGATGGTTTGCATTATTAGCGGAGAGTAAGGCAGGTGCTACGCACATCCCTCCCACGGGGCGGGACAAAGGATTGCCTGCGAAACAACACCGAGCCCAGAGTCTACATACCCAGAATCCCTTGACTGCAACAATCGACAGTACCCATTACACATCCTTCATGTGTGCGGGACTGTGATGTGGACGCAGTTCTATGGACCCGGTACCCTGGGTATTTCTGTGCATCTGTGCTGCATTACATGGACAGCTATCAGCAACATTAAACATGCTTGCGGTGCATATGTGTACCTTTGACGACAATGAGTTCAGGTACACATTGAAATAAGACATCATTCTGTTCTTTCCACAATTTTTGGGTCCTACAATGGACACCACTGTGCATATGTAAAGTGTAGAGCTTGTCGGACTGTGTCCTTGTGAGCAGTGGGTTTCACTGATGCTGTGTGTTCAGCAATCGCGGATGTCTGCTTGACTACCCATACTGTGTAGTGCTACAGGAACCATGTCTTCCGACACCAGAACCCAATGGTGTACATCCAATGTTGCAGGTTAGCAACCACTTTCATACGCAGGGGTCACGATTGGGAGGTATTGCCACTTTATTATCGGAACAACACCTCCAGACTGTGTACATCACGGGAACTTTAGGCCAGTCTTACCGGCCATTTGCAATTGTAATTAGCACACACGTGTCAATACATGTATGATAAGACATATTATCATGCAGAAGTTAATCTATGTTATTTGGACATTGGCTTCTGCTATTGGCATCCGTTGCTGTGAGTGTTGCCAGTTACCATACACATTGCTTGCTCAGAGGCAGACTACACAATTCTGCACACTACTGTGGTCTCCTTTAAGGACCTTGAGCCAGTGGTCGACAGTACTGCAGCCACTGCATCAATCACATTTGCCATCTACCAGTACCTACAGGACTGCATGAACCAGGCATTCACTTACCCAACTGTGGTTCATTGTACCAATGCCAAGCATCCAGTGTGGTGTACCCCAGCCATACACAGGATGTACAACATGAGGAGGTGGCTACTACAGGGTGGAGCAGACACCTTGTGAGGTATGACACCCTTGGTCATCATATGTGTAGAGTTACACACTGTCGTGCCATGGTCCAGGGCACATTCCACAGATATACCTATATGGACCTGGCTGACAATCATACCACCTTCAGTTGCTATGCTCAACACTTGGGAGGTCACTCCCACATATGCTCTGACTGGGTTCACAAAGAGGTGGGGTTTACTCAACATCAACACATTGCCAACAAACAGGCTGACAAGTCCAGTAAGGACATCTCCACACCCTCCCCCACACATGAGGAGATGTCTGTACCAGCGGTTTGTGGTCACCAAATGTTCTGTGACACACAGGTGGGACATGCTCTCTCCAGGGTAGTGGACAAAGCATCCATGAGACCAGCTGGTGACCCCACTGTGTACTCCACTATCTCATTGAGGTATTAGACCCACAGTTAGGACAGCTATTTCTTTGTAGCCTCACCTCAGGTAAGGTACCCAGGTTGTGTCACATGGCAACTGTAGTCCCACGTCACAGGGCCAATGCCTCCACTGAGCCTGGTTATTACTGTCCCATTACCATGAGGAGACCTATCTGCAAAGACATGGGGAGGGATCATACTGCGGCTCGTATATGACTGCATAGGGGACATACATACTTTGCATCCAACACGGTTTGTCTTGTTCAGGGGCGGTTCATGCCTTTAAAGCATGGGTGACATTTTCGGGACAGTCACCGAGGCCATTGATGGGGTGTTGCAGTCCATACAGCCTACCTTGACCTGGCAAAGGCCTTCATCACATTACCCCCCTCAAGTATCGTTGATAAACCCATTGGCTGGGATGTGAACACGTACATCACAGAATGTGTTGGAAACTGTCTATGTGACACAACCCACACGGTCATAGTTGCTGGCAGCGTGTCAGACCTACTGCCTGTCGCAAGTGGTGTCCCATGGGGCCCTTCCGTGGGTCCACTCCTGTCATACATCTACATTTCCACGGTACAGGCACACACAGGGGTTTTGTGGGCAACATTGTTTGTAGATGACTGCAAAACAGGTGCCATAGTGGGACGGACATCTGACACAGATATCCTTCAAAGGGGCCTCCCAGATATGCATATCTGCTGTCAGGGACATGTCCCACAGCTAAATGCTAAGTAATGCAACATCATACCTGTGGAGAACTACTAGGTCACCCCTGTCCAGCATATAGGTGGCTGTCCACTCAGCACAGGGGTGATTACCAGGGATCAGGGGACAGAGTTTGCCAGTCACCATTCATTCACCACACACGTTGCTATCGTGGTTGTGTGGGACTTCTACATTGCCCACCTGTTTGTGCAGGGATTCACATCTACATCAGGCTAGGTCATTGTCTCCTTGTACCCATTACGTGTTACACCTATGATTTACTACATTGCCCCATTCAGACTGTATCTGACCATACACCTACAGCAGCTGGGAAGCCCTCATAGGTTAATTGTTGTACAGATGCAGGATGACATCATTTTGTGTAATGCTGCCCCACTTGTAGGACCCCTGCCACATTACGTCACATACCTGCTGTTTAGTGTTGACCTGTGCCTGACATACAAGGCCATGTCAACCCATATGTCATGTGTATGCTTCACCTACTGTATCTGCATCCCTCAGAACCACTAGGGCAGGTGACATTTACCTTGTCACGGTCATTAATGGGATGTGTTGGAGTGACACATATATCACCCAGACACTCATAATGCTGTGGATCTACATCACAGTACATGTGAGACAGAGATCCTTCCTAGCCTTGTTCGGGTGTGTTGTCCATTGGATGGAGAATTGCAGGTATAGGCCAGGGATTACATAATTATCCCTGCTTGACGGAGGTACAGCACTATCATGGGTATTTTATCTGAAGCACAGAAGGTTGGCAAAGTCATCCTAACTATGGTGTAGTGTTATGGCTGAACCTGGGACGATGGCCTACCCTGTACCTATGGACGTATGAACCTATATTCATAGTTTGTCACATTTACAATTGTCTATTCCTATACTCTTTCTCCAGTGTATATTTCTCTGGCACATGATTGTCCTCTGTATTACATGCAGGTATGCTGTGTACAGTGCACATACGTCACAGTTGATGACAGTGTATCTGTGTCCCTAACACTGTGATACCGAGGACTACCACACATCCTTCACAACATTACATGCATATGTCCATTCTATTCTTCTTTGGCCTATGGGGGTGTTAAGGCAAACATTACACAAGTCCCTGTTTGTGCATGCTTCATGTTGGTGTTTGACCAGGCTCCGTTGCAGTCGTGTGTTGGACAGTAGTGTTTCTGTGTGTTTGCCATGTGTTTTATTGCCGGTACATCTGTGGGAGGTGTGGTTGGCACATGTTCCTCTTTGCAGGGACACCCATCCTGGGGTTTGTGTCATGCATCTGCACTTGGCACGTGCCATATGTCCTGTACTATTCCCACAGTCGTGTATGCCTTCATGCACTACTACTGCGTGTTACTGGCTGTTTGTATGTGGTACACATGGATATTGTGATGGTTGGCTTGACCTATTCCCATGCTAGACTGTACACATCTGTCAATTAAGTTGTTTAAATCAAACTGTAACACTCATTCGTATTTTCAAACTGACAGTCAATAACACAGGAAGCTGAGATTAATAACGTTTTACTACTGTGCAGCAGGAGGCAAAGAACTATGCAGTAAATGTTTAGACATTTGTTTTACTCTATACATGTTACAGCTGTATGAACATTGGGTATACTATCATCTTTTGCACACATTAATGATGTGGTCAGTCACAAGGCATTTACATCGCTAGAGTCCACAACGTTGTATTCCTACAACAGTGCTCAGGTAATGCTTATTAAATGTTTTCCCATGAGAATAACACAGCCTTGCAAGGCACCTTGTCAATTACAGTGTCCTTCTGTGATTGTAGCTGTTTCAAGGACCCTAGACTGTTCCGATACTGTAGTCGGTTAATTTCTTAATACGTTGCTTTGTCTCTCTGGTAAGGAGTTGTACTGTTATCTTCGATAGAGCTCACAAGGCCATCCTCCTCAGGGGAAGGGGTGATGTTATGCATGTACATACATTTATTGTTCTGTAACCCAGCAGATAATTAATGCTGACAGACATAAGCCTGCTGTACTGGTTACTGCCAGGATCAGAATTCCATCACACTACAGCTTAGCTTCACCTATTACATGCAGGCTTAGTTCTACTGCCATATTGTATGGTACAATTCAATGCATTATCTAGTATTTCGAGTCTCAACTGGCACTTCATATGTGTTTCTATATATATTTTTCGAACAACATCCATCCGGCCATATGCATGTTGTTCCGTCCTTTACCTTGACTGTGTGTATTTGGCCGTCCGGCAACGCTACTCTCCACATGTGATGTCCCACCTTCCCCTTCTTTGCCTGTAGCACCCTGTTAGGAAGTCCTGTTTGGTGGGCACGTGTTCCGCTATATGTGATCGACTTCACTGCATAGCTAATCATCGATGCGGTGATTCAACAACCCGACTTGTCCACATGTGTACAGTTATGTGCACCGTGTCGTATGCAAACCTATATGGTTTCGACGGGTACATACCACATGCAGGATGTACACATTCTGCAGACACATTCACATGCAGCCATTTACATATCTGTACCTGAGGTGGGTTGGTGACATTTGGGGTACGTATTTGCCTGCGTGGCATTGCCTAACACACACATCTTACCACATTTCAGGTATGCACATTGTGTGTGGGTGTATAGCTGCACACGGATGCTAGCGGGTTAGGGTGCACAGGTGTACATGGGTGGGACTGACATGTACAATGAGGCTATTGTGTATTACATCTGAATGCATGGGTTCTGCTTCTGGATATTACACTTCAACATACGCCATCCAGTGTATGCGACAGAGACGTTGCTGGGTGTGGGATATGTTGCTATGCACATGTTTGCCTGTGTTTAAGGTATCTTGATTCCTTACTGTTGTTATGTCAACACAGCTACCCGGCTATGTACTCTCACTACTGCTTGTGACCATTATGGTTGGCACCTTTTCCAATGCCCATAGTGGGGCATGTTATGTGGAAACTTCGGAATTTGCAGGACTACACATACCCACGGCAAGTGCAGTTGACAGAACTTCACTTGTTTGCCATACTATAAGCTTATTCTGTAAGCATTTAGGTTCCTTATTCATTTTCTTCTGCCATGTATGTGTTTCATATACAAATGTGTTATGTTTTATACTACTATTACATGTATATTGCGGGAATATTTTTGGCAGGGGATCTGAGGTCATTTTCCATTTTCCGATTGTTGCAGGGACACAACTGTCCAATCAGGGACTGTCCATGGCACATTGGGACAGCTGGTAACCCTGGTGACCATGCCCATGTCGCTACTGGGGTTGCCACCTTTTCCAGTTTCCAAGCTGGGATATTTCCGGGACTCACATCTGACTTTACAGGCCGACACATACACACGGTCACTATATAGCATAGGACTTCACTTGTTTGCCTAAATAAAAGCTTATTGTTGTGGCAGTTTGCTTGCTTATTCTGTTTCTTGTGACATTTAGGTATTTCAGTTACAGAAATAACCAATTCATGCTACCATTACATTACATACGGGATATCATTATGTCCTACAATCTTAGCACATTTGCCATTTTTAATATGTTTTTTCGGGACACAACTGCCCATAGAGAGACTGCCCCACCCAGAGTGGAATAGGTGGTGACCTTAGTCGCTGCTCCTATGTCGGTGCGGCGCTGACATGCTGCTGTACACCTTCTCTGAGTGTAACCACTGACGGTGCATTGCGGGACAAACGCGGTCTTATGCGTATCCTTTGCTCCTTGGATGGGTACACTTAAGCCTTCGTGGCTTGTATTTGCTTCTCCGTTTATTTGGGACGGGTACTATGCTGCATACTCTACGTGTGTTTCATTCTGCACGGGACCTGGCTGCTGCCATTACTATTATGGGCGGACCGTGGCTGTCAGCACATTAGGTTGCTCACCTCATGCCGGCTTAGACACGCCTCCAGACGCATCCTACCTGGGCTCGCTCACGTACACTACGCACGTGTCTGTGGTTGCGGTGCACTCTCATTAATATGCATATGGCGCTACTGCGCCGGCTATTCACTGCACCACCGGCGCAGACCTTACGCCGGCCTTGCGCCGAGCTTCATGAATCCCGGGGTCTATCTGTATAGTTGTAAATATTAAATCCTTTAGAGGTGCAAATAATATCAGAATGTAAAATATTCTCATCTAATACCTGCCTCTGCCTCTCCCCTTGTGGTATTGACCCCTGTGAGCAGGGTAATCTGAGTTGTAATAATGTTGGACTCCTGGTTGTCAGTTCGCTATTCTTTCCGAGCATCTTAGGGTGGGACAATCCTCTTCTACATGAAATCCATCATTAAATGGTTGCTCAAAGGGGGTCCCGTTACCAGTAGCTTCTGAATAACCTTCTGAATAACCTCCACCTCCTTGATAATTGAAACCCCTGGCACAATTTCCTGGCTATAACTGTCAATAAAAAGCCTGTCTGTGGGGTATACTGTTTTGGATTTATACTGTTGAACATCCTTGTTGAGCTTCCTTTTCTTTTTCTGAAATTGTATATTACACTTTTTCTGAACCCTCTCAAGGACTTTAGAATACAATTCCTCATATTGAGGAAATAGTAAGTCTTCCAAAATGTCCTTGCTAAGTATTTCCACTTCTTTAAATAATTTGACCTTCATTTGTTCTTGAAAAACCAACACTTTGTTAAGCAGCTCAATACCCCATTTATCAAACAGGTTAGTAAAATCTTGCACCATATCCATATCATAATATAACCAAAAAGGAAATTTAAAAACACGTAGTCCCTGAGGATCCACTTTCAATTTAACACATTCACTAAAATAAAACGTTTCCATCTGCAAAGTCTTGAGTTTGTATAATTTTTTCTCAAACCCAAAAATCATGTCTCTAATAGATGTATAGTTCTTGTCTTGTTTCCTTTTTAGCTCACTGTAACTTTCGCCACAGTTATTGCCTTCTGTAAAATTAAACTTTTTGTTTAAAAAAACTTGTAATTTAGAATTAGCCTCTCCCGAGGCCTTTGGTGAACTAGAAACACCAAAAGAATGACCAGCCTGTCTATTAGAAGCCGCAACGTCGGCTTCAAACCTCCCTTTAGAGGCAGAATGACACACAGTACCTGTTTTGCTGTTCCCAGTGTTAGATAATGAGTCCGGTGCACTCGCCTGTATAATCTCCACATCTTTTCCAAAATATACCACTCCACTGGCATTCGGACACTCCAAACAAGAATTAGCCATAGGAACCCGTTTTTTGTCTTGTACAGAGACCGCAAAACGTTCAGAAATAGTAGCAGCCTGTTCCGAATGAACAACGGCTTCAATGGTGACGTCATTGTGCCCTCGACCTGTACACTCGTTAACTGCATCCACATTAACCATATGACTGCCAGAAACACTTTGAATTCCCTCAGAGCTTCCCTTGACATTATATATATATATATATATATATATATATATATATATATAGATATATATATATATATATATATGTATATATGTACATATATGTGTAGATATCATTGTGTGTTGTGTATATATATATATATATATATATATATATATATATATATATATATATATATATATACACACATATATATGTATAACTATCTGAGGGTCTGCAGACATACACAACTGTAAATATATATCACACATATATTTATCTGTATGTGGGGTGCATACAAACATCTGATTCTCATTCTTGTAACTCTCTTTTCCTTCAGAGCTGAACTGCTCTGCCTTGCTGCAACACAGACAGGTGTCACATGTGAAAACAGATTAACATTAGGGGGGTATATATGGTGACAGTTGAGATAAGCATATTATACAGCTATGGCAGTTGGGCCTGCTATGCTACACAGTAACATGACTGTCTTGCAGTTGTTGTGCTCTGACACCCATGTGTCCATCATGACAGTATTAATACCAACACCAGCCGTTGGCCACAGTAATGTTCAGAACACAGATATCATGGTTCCCATCTTTGTCATTCACTGCTAATCTGTACAGTTGACAGGTATGTCCCACTACTCACAGGGACATATAGTATTGTCCAGAGCAGTTGTTGAGCAGAACATCATTACAGGAACAATTACTGATGGCACATATAAATCATTTCACATTATAAATCCTATTATTCTATACCAAATACTGCATGCAAGTAAATACATATGTTTCACATACCTTTTAATTTTTTTTCTTCTGTAATAAATCCCAGAGCATTGTTATTTGGTTTTAATTTGTTATGGTTATTGTTTTTTTTTTTTTATTTTATTTTTCTCTCTCTCTCGCTCTCTCTCTCTCTGTCTCTCCAGTAGAGTGATTGAGCTGGTTTGAATAGATTGCAGCATGCTTTGCACATGATCAGGTGATGGGCTCTGCACCACTCACTGTCCACCAGTTGCTAATTGCATGCAGCCTGCTTTATAGTACTTCAGATAACCACTGTCATGCAACCCAGTACTATAAATTGCTGACTTATGTGGGCATTGTCACTTCACCTTTCCAGTATGCAGAACATCTTTCCTGTGTATGTACAGCAGTGTTACAGACAGCAGGTAGCAATACCTCTTACAGCAGAACCTGCGGACACAGGCCAAATACACATTTGGGTAAGGTTCCAGACCTACAGACAGCATGATTAGTGTTGTTATGTGCTTTGTATCTTGCTGGTCTTACAGGGTTTCTGTGTACATGGCACTTTTGCATGGAAAGTTGTCTGCATAGCTCTCAACTGTGGGCCTATCCGTATGATAGCCAGAGGATTGCCTGTTAGGTTTTATCTGTGCACAACACAGGTCTTGTCCCTGATATATCAGTGGCATTCTATCTGCTGAGTGCTATCAGTACATGGCTACATCCATTTGTATTTTGATGTCTTATTCCTGCATAAGGGTATGTTGCAACAAATTCTGAAAACCAGCAATTTCCATGGTGTGTAACAGCTATAATGCAAATATTGCCCTGTGTTTCTACCTCTGTTTCCCACATATATGCCAGTCTTTGTCCTGCTGTGAGACAGTAAGGGGTTGTTAGGTAATGGCCTATCATTATTTACTGCTAGCATTACTGCTATCATCCCAGTCATGGCATGCACTCCCACAACTGTTGGGCAAGAGCCATATATATGGGGGCAACAGCTGGACAACACATATGTGCCCTTGTACATTCCAGAGATCAGTGTGTGGTACACAGTGCTCCTTGCCCTTGTACAGCCTTTTATTGGGGGGGGGGGTATTTAATGCCATTACCCTAGGCTGTGACACCTTTTCAGGGATATAAGTGTTAAGACACATTGAGATGTATGATTGTACAATTTCATACATTCCTCCATGGGAACAGTGGTGGGCTACAGCTTACAGTGTTACACAAAGTTCAGTCAGTCAGTGTGATAGTGAGATGTTAGGTTAAGCAATGTTAAGTAAGAGATACTGTGACATTACCACAACTATTACATTTCTCCCTAGGGCTTGACTACAGGCTGTTAATGGAGGCTGCTGACCTACATCTATGAGTGTTTCTCATCTTTAATACTATTTTTTTTTAATGTTGTACTAATTGCAGGCCTCACCCTGGACAGCATAGTATGTTATATATCCACAGTACTTGCATCTACTGTTTTGTGTGGGCCTTGCATCCATCATTGTATATTATTTGGAAATCTATGTGCTATCACAAATGGCATACATTATTGTACTGTACACAGATTAAAGGTTTTCTGAGTATGCAAACCTGTGTGTGGTGTCCTGAGCTTTGAATTGTGAGTGGGTATATGTTGACTTTTACATTTTCTCATTTGTAGGAATGGTTGCCACACTACACTTTTCACAGGTGCCACTTGCAGGGGTTATGTTTCTGGGATATACTGTGCACCCAGTACATCTACAGTACTTCTACATATGTATGGCTACTAATATGTTTTGGCTGTGTATATGTGTATACATATATATATATATATCTATATATATATATATATATATATATATATCTATGATATATCTCTATATATATGTGTACATATATGTCTACATGAATATACATGTATATGCATACATGTGTGCGCATATCGCAGCATTGTAATGTGTAGTCCTTCCACACTGACATTCCCTACAGTCGAATGACTTGTCTGCATGATGTGTTTCAGATATTGCCCTGACTTTTTACAGTTGTATTGGCTTACTGTTAAACTGTTGTAGCTGTGTTGTGGAGGGTCCTGGGGTCAAGAACTGCATGTGCTGGATATTGCATTGCACAGCATATCTGTTATGGCTGTGGTGGGGGGAACATAGCAGTAATCACCAGGTATCCCTCATTTGAACCCCCCACCCCCATTAACAGTGCATAGGGTCAGTTATTTTGTGGTGGAGGTTCCGGTTGTTTTTCCTAATTGGTGATGCAGTTCACATATCTATCTATCTATCTATCTATCTATCTATCTATCTATCTATCTATCTATCTATCTATCTATCTATCTACCTATATATGTGTGTATATCTATATATATCTCTAAATATATGTGAACATATTTATCTATCTACCTATATACCATTGATGTGATATGATTTATGTGTGAGTCATACATTTATATGTAGCTGTGTATCTCTACATTTACAGGTCTATAACTGTCCATATGTCCATGCATGTTTGGCTCACAATATCGGCTTGTCCCACATTCGTCTGGCCAATTAACATGGGTGATGTCAGGCATGAGGTCAGTCAGGAATGATGATACATTAGAGTTTCAGGCTTCATGTTGTTTAGATTATGTGTATTACAACAAATCACTGTTTAACTAGCAACGTTTTACATGTATAAGAACAATATTTCACATTTATCCCAATTTGAACCTCACTTTTGTCACACTGTTTCCATAATGTTTGCAATAAGAGGCTGAGTGTTATGATATTAATACAATTCCCCTTATGCAGATTGACTGTGCTGCATGATATGTCTGGGAATTAATTCACTATGATTGTGGTATGCAGGGTCTTGGGTTCTGGATTGCAGTGGCTGTCAATTTTATTGCTGGGTAGAAAAAGGGTGGTGGGATAAAGGGTAATTAAGGCACTTTTAAGCAGTTGTTAGCATGTTTGCGTGACGGCAAGCATTGCCAACTGCAGGTAACATCCAGTTACACCAGGTTAGCCTCGAAATTGCTTACTTTGGGCACACAGTGCTTACTGTCGCGCAAACACAAACCTCTGGTTACATATGCTTAAAGATAGTTTGCGTCAGATTTGCTGAGCCTGTAAACTTAAACTCGCTTACTAGTGCTAACATATGCTTACAACTACTTATTGCTGCTTAAACTAACTACTGCTTTATGCATTATGATACTGACACCTCGCATGTACATTTCCTGCAATACTCCAGTTTTTATATATCTGTATATATATATATATATATATATATATATATATATATATATATATATATATAGATAGATAGATATTGTGGCCGCAGTACTCCAGTTTATAAACACATATATATATATATATATATATATATATATATATATATATATATATATATAATGTTATTCCATGGGTTACTCATAACATGCTTTGCCATGGGAAATGGTATGTCTCATTACCTTCCCTGTTTCCCCCCTTCTTTCTCACTTACATCCACGGGCCAGTCCCATTAAAATGGGTCCATCCAACCCTGGCACGCCATGGTCCATAATGTCATACCCATCATCCCCCCCCCCATTCCTCCTCCACATCAATCATCCTTCCTACAGGTTCCAGTCAAATCTAACCACACCACTACACAATGCCCACCCTTCACTTCTCAGGGCCCATCGTATAAGTTGTCCCAAACCATGGATCTTTAGGCTTCCACACATTTAGTCTGCAAACATACGTAACCTTTTTTGTTTATCTTTGAGGCATTGTATGTTACTCTGAAGATTTTTTTTAGCAGAATTTTTGGGGTTGTCCCACCAGGGGCGAATATGCATTTGTTTAAGATTAGACTTAGTAGGTTGACACTGTTTCTTCCACTGGTGGTATCCTGCCAGTAGTCTGTGTAACAGTGCTGTGCTATGCTTAGCGGTGCTTATTATTTGATTTGCATATTTGCCTTTTGGTATTGATTTCCCCCTCATTACATGTTATATATGTGTCTTGTATCCCTGAGTTATGTGTACATACACTGTAAGGGGTCCTGGGAACTTCTACACTTCATTACAATAACACCTCACATCTGGACTTACTGTAGTACTCCAGTTCACACATGTATGTTCTGTAGTCAGTAATGGCACTTATGACTGTATACTGATGCCTTTCACAGGTTCAGTTTGGTTATACTATGGTGAGGACATGTTTGCTACTACCTTATTCTTCTGTACTTTTGTGATGGCTTGGTGGATAGCTAATGCGACTATGGTGGATAGGGTGCTGAGTCTGTGACCTGCATGGCTGTTTATTTTGTTGCTGGGCTGACAAAGGCCCATTGGATACGGAGTGATTAAAGCATGTTAAAGCAGTTGTAAGGCTGTAAGCCCACTTACTAGTGAATACATATGCTTACTATTGCTTATTTGTGCTTACACCTGCTTACTAGTGCCTTATTCAGTCTGACACTGATACATCACATGTGCATTTCTTGTGGTACTCCAGTATATATATATATATATATATATATATATATATATATATATATATATATATATATATATATATATATATATATATATATATATATATATATATATGCTATTTAGTGGGTTTTGCAATGAAACTATTGGTTATAATGTGCTTTGCCATGTAAAATAGACTGTGCTACAGTGGGACTTGAACAGGGAATGCCTGCTCATTGTTCAGATGCTCTACCCAGTACACTATTGCTGTTCTGCTTCATTTTCATATTTCTACCATAATGTCATACCCATGTTTCCTTCCCCTGGCCCCCGAGCTCCACGTACACAGCTTCCATCCATTCTCCAGTTGCTAGCCCAGCCATACCGCACCTCCACACATTGCCGTCTCTGGACGTCTCGGTATTCCTACAGTATACTGTCTCAACCCAAGCTTCTGCAGGCTCTTCATCCGTTTAGTCCACATACGTACGAGCCTTGCCATGATGGTACTCTGATACTGGTGCAGATATCGATGTTACTCACAATTTGTGGTTTGTCCCGCCAGGGATGGACCTGTTGTTGTGTTAAGAGTAGACTTAGCTGGTCTACACTGTTTCTCCCACTGGTAGTATCTGGCCAGGGATTTGAGAAGCAGCGGTTTGCTCACACACCTGGCCAGCCTCATCTCCTGGTTTCGCGGAACCGATGCCCCAGGTGTGACATTCTGTGGAAGAAGCATGCCC
>NC_056733.1:1724652809-1724710309 GCF_019279795.1 Protopterus annectens | reverse complement strand
GCCTTCTGATATGCATTGAATAAAGTAAGAATTTTCTGCGTCCAACGTTTTGTATTTATTCATTAACTTAGAATGTTTGTCCAACTTTCTTTTGTATGTGTCATTTATAGGAACTGGTTCATCTGCACTGTCTTTAAAATTAATAGCATAGCTGACATGTAACCAGTCCTTAATGTCAATTTGCTTCATCACTGAAGCTGCAGAAGTCCATTTTTTTTTTACCTGGTGGTGAGATAGGAAGATCATTTTCATTCATTTCACCCTCACAGTCATTATTTCTCAAGGCTCCTGGTGTTAAATGGAAGTTTGTTTCCCCAGAATGAGCATCTCCATTGTCATTCCTTTTCCAGCTAGCTCCATTCCTGCCATTTTCTCCCCGTTTAGAGATGTTTGTACTCTCAACTTCCTGGTTCCACCCCTCCTGGGCTCTGGAAACCACCTTGCTCATTGATTTGGCTGAGCAGAGTCAATAGGTCTATCAATTGAGATAACTGACCTATCAGCTTTCTGGCATGTACCAGTTCCTCTTTATTCACTCTTTCCTCTTTATCAGAGCTAGAATCAGTCTCCATAGCCAAATAAACTCTAAAAACACAGAAACAAGATGCCAAAGGAACCAAAAAATTCTTGAAATAGTCCAAGGCACCCAGGAAATGAACTCAGCCACTGATATAAGGATAATTCCAACTTTATTCAGCCAAAAAAAAACATAAAAGCTCTCTTTGTACAATACATTTTTGTTAAAAACTTCATCAGATGTAGACTGCATGTAACCAAAATTCTTTTATACCTCTAGTTACCTTCATTTTAATTAACTAAGACACAATTAAAGTTTAAAGGTACAGTGAAAATTGAATATTCAAGCCTACTTATCTAAAATAACATACTGGTACAGCACATTCACCTAAACCTATTAACAAATGTTAAAATATGTAAAAAAATTGTATACAGTTTCTTAAAACTTCAAAAACAATTTATAAATAGCTTAAATAGAATAAAAAATTAAATAAATCCATTCCTATTAAAACTACATATAAAATGCATCAATTGACACTAAAACACTTGCTTTTGTGCTCCCTCTAGTGATCTTTTTAAGTACTACATGTGTGCTTTCTCTAAAAAAGTTTTTTATGTGTGAGACCTCAGTAACAGCATTCTGTATTAGAAACCCAGATCCTTGAAACATAAAAATGTATATAATACCATCTTTTTGGAAATTTATGAATAAGTTTGCATGAAAAGTATTTATATAAAAAGGTACAAGAGAATTATAAAGATTATAAAGATTATATGATTTTATTATTTACTTGAATAGTACTACCTCATTTTTAGAATTCACCTACAAGGTATCTCATGAAAACCTGCAGTATTTGGATGTGGAAATCTGGAAGGAAAACAATTACTTTAAGTCTAAAATATATAGGAAAAGCACATTTTCAAACTCATACTTACACTTTAACAGTGCCCATCCTGTGCACTATAAGAAAAATATAGTGAAAGGTCAATTTATAAGGTCATGTAGGATGACTTCAAGTAATGTGGAGTTTGATAAAGAAATATGTTTTCTGGAGAGGTTGTTTAAGGACAGATCATACCCAGAAGAGATGACTGAAAACGTTAAAAAAGAAGTGTTTGAAGTTAGGCCAGGCAGATTCAAACTGATTTTGTGTTTAGATGAAGAAACAGGGTGTCCTGTACAGACTGTAAATGTGGAGCCATTTGAACAAACACTGGTCTTAGAATACAATGGGAGTGCTAGTACGATTAGTAAAGTTATTGAACAAGAAAGGGATAGATTTATTGGATTTGCAGACCTGGACAAAATTCCTAAGAATAAGTTAAAGATTGTTTACAAAAAATCATATAACTTAAAGAATGTATTTTTTTATTTTATTTTTATTTATTTTACATTTGTTGACCGGGATAGTCCGACTGGATGCATGTCCATTTTCAGTGGAGGCCCGGGGAGAAAAGCTCCAAGGGTAAGCAGATACAGCATTACATAATACCAGCATTACATATTACAAACAGACTATTTACAGAGATTACATAAGTAAGCAAGTTAAACAAGTTCCACAGGTTACAGTTCGTCCTGAGCACAAGTCAGGATTAAATTAAATTACACAGTAAACTGGTTAACAGATTTTTACACATTCGAGTTAGCCTGGCTTGATACATTGACATAGCCAGTTAAGTGACAAATGTTGTTTGAGTCTAGTTTTAAATTGACCTAAGGTGGAAAGTAAGGTAATATCAGCTGGAAGAGAGTTCCAGGATCTACTTACAGAGTTTGCAAAAAGAGAATCACCGGCTGTGTTATTAATTTTGCTAGTCTGAATTAGTAGTTTGTTAGAGGATCGAAGCGGTCTAGGATTGTTATAGGGGGTGATAATATTTTTAAGTGCAGGAGTATTGTTCGGATTATAGAGGATTTTATAGGCCATAATCAGTTGGTTATACTGGATTAGGCTAGGTAGTTCAAGCCAACCAAGCTGATTTAGATTGATGCAATGATGTGTCCTAAAAGGCACCCCAGTGGCAAACCTGGCAATGTGGTTGTAGCAAATTGATAGTTTGTTAAGGACAGTCTTGTTCAAATTTGAGAGTAGAGGGGATGCATACAGAAGGGTTGAAAGAAGGTGAGAGCAAGCTATGGCAATTTTAGCTGGAGGGGTTAGGAAGGCTTTTATTCTGTAAAGTGACCCTAGTTTTTTATTGATGGTTTTGATAGTTTGGTTAACATGTAGGTCAAATTTGAGATTATTGTCTATGATGACACCTAATAGTTTTGTAGATGGGTCAGGGGAGATTATTGTGCCATCATTTGATTTTATGGTAAAGGTGAAAGCGGTAGACCTACGTGTTGGTGAAAATAACAGCATTTTAGTTTTTTTGGGATTTAGGATCAGACAATGTTCAGAAAACCAGTTTTCTATTGTATTAAAGGTGGTCTGTGTAGCTGACCATAACTCTACTTAAGATGTGGCTGAGCAAATCAGAGTAGAGTCATCAGCATATTGGATACAGCTGACTTTTGGGATGACAGTATAAAGGTCATTAATGAAGATGGAGAACAGCAAGGGCCCTAGTATAGAGCCTTGTGGTACTCCAAGGGTATTAGGTAGAAGGTTAGAGAGTTTGTTCTGCCAGAGGACAGCCTGCTGTCGACCATTCAGGTAGGATTGAAACCATTGGAGGGCTCCAGTATCTAGACAGAATGTTTGCAGGGTGTGGATTAAAAGTTGGTGATCAACCATATCGAATGCCTTGGAAAGATCCAAAAAGAGGGCTGAGGATATATAATTATTGTTGCGATTATGGTTTATGGTGTTAGTAAAGGCTAGGAGGGCTGAAGTAGTGCTGTGATGAGGACGGAAGCCATGCTGAGTGTCTGCCATAAGGCGATTTTGGATTAGGTGGTGCATGAGTTGTCTATGAATACATTTTTCCATAATCTTTGCAAGTGGAGAGAGTATAGCTATTGGCCTATAATTGGAGAATTCAGTAGAGCTGCCTCCTTTGTGAAGTGGGATTACATAGGATATTTTCCAGATGGTGGGAATTTTAGCTTCTACTATGGTTCGATTGATTAGTATTGAGACGGGGTAAGCAATAGCATCAGCTGATTTTTGTAGGTACTCGGCAGGGAATTGATCAGCAGAAAGTGTAGTGGGTTTTAATTTTATGATCAAGGTACGGATAAGTGAAGTGGCGACTGGTTGGAAGCTGAATGCAAGTAGGTTTCTAGGGGTGCTACTTTCAGGACCAGGGGAGCTAGGAGGTAGTTGGCTAGCTAGGGCTTGAATTGTCTCAGTAAAGAATTGGTTGAAACTATCAGAAACATCTTCAGGGGTTATATCAATAGTAGCAGCAGGGATTGGGGTTGAAGTTTGTCCAGGATGTAGTAGATTATTTAAACCTGCCCAAAACTTCTGAGGGTTATTTTGATTTACTGTCTGTAAATTACAGTAGTATTGTTTTTTGTCTTGTAAAATTGATTTTTTGGTTTTGTTCCTGGATTGCCTGCATTTAATGTGATCTTGAGGGTGTTTAGAAGAACGCCATAAAGCCCATGCTTTGTTTCTAAGGGTAATTTTGAGTTTAGACTCTATAGAAAATGTATGTGAGCCAGAACAATTAAACAGAAAGAGGGTAGGTACATAAAGATGTGAGCATTGTACACAGTGCAGTTATATAGTAAGCCAAGCAAAATTTTTTCTAGAGAGTAGGAATGTTTGGTTATATTTAAAAGAATACCACAATTGTGACACTAGAGGTTTAATATATCTAGCAGTGTGTCAGGAATGCCAGTCATTCTATGTTGGAAAGACGGAAAGAAAGTTAAAGAGGAGTATCTATGAGCATTGCTATGATGTAAAAACACGAAAGGAAACTAATGCTCTGTTTAAACACAAATAGGTTTGTGAAAAAGCCCACTACTTATTTTTTGTATTAGAAAGGGTAAAGAAAGACATACAGGGTGGTCCATGGGAAGAAAGGATCGAATATAGGGAACTATGGTGGCAGGTCATATTATAGGCCTATATGCCTCCAGGACTTAACGAAAATATCTCCATAGTTCCCTTATTAAAATTAGATCTGCTAAGTTATGATTAATTTTTGTTATATTTTGTTATAAGTACATGGTTGAAATAGTTTTTTAATATCTTTATAATCCTCTTGTACCTTTTTATATAAATACCTTTCATGCAAACTTATTCATAAGTTTCAAGCAAGATGGTGTTATATACATTTTTATGTATCAAGTATATGGGTTCTAATACAGAATGCTGTTACTGCGGTCCCACACAAAAACTTTTTTAGAGAAAGCAGACGTAGTACTTAAAAAGATCACTAGAGGGAGAGCAAATGCAAGTTTGTTTAGTGTCAATTCATGCATATTATATGTAGTTTTAATTGGAATGGATTTTTTTTTTATTCTATTTAAGCTATTAATAAATTGTTTTTGAAGTTTTAAGAAACTGTATATAATTTTTTAACATGCTTTAACATTTGTTAATAGGTTTAGGCGAATGTGTTGTACCAGTATGTTATTTTAGATAAGTAGGCTTGAATATTAAATTTTCACTGTACCTTTAAACTTTAATTGTGTCTTTGTTAATTGAAATGAAGGGAACTAGAGGTATAAAAGGATTTTGGTTACATGTGGTCCACATCTGATGAAGTTTTTAATGAAAATGTACTGTATAAAGAGAGTGTTTATGTTTTTTTATTTTTTGGGCTGAATAAAGCTGGAATTATCCTTATATCAGTGGCTGAATTCATTTCCTGTGTGCCTTGTATTATAGATCTCCCATGGTACTGAGTGACAGATCTTATCTGCAGTGCTGGTGACCCAGGTAACACTAGTGACACAGATTATCAAATACTGTCTGGCAGTAGAAGATTTGAGTACTTGTTGTCCAGCACATTCCTTACATTGCATTGATTAGAGTTTAAGCGATATGGTAGTCCTCTTTTAGTGAAGGTAGAGGAAGAGCAACAGGCAGGAGGCACAGGCATGCCCACTACTCACCATGATAGACAAAGCATATATTGAACCTCTTGTGTCAATATTCTTGTCCACCATACATTGGGGAGACAAATAAGTAGGCATAAAACAAAAAGCTGTAATTGTAAAATGCCACAAGCTTGGGGCCCATTGCTCAGCTTTTGTCCATACAGTAAATGCATTAGGTGTCAAGTGATCAGCAGATAATTTTGTCAGAGGTAAGCATGTAAGGAATAATAAAAGTAACTAGAATGTAAACAAAAAAGATAATCAGAAAAATGCCAGTGACATCTTTAAGTCCATACAGTCGAGGAGTTCAAGCCTTTTCAAAACATTTTTGTGTTAAAAACTAGGAAATCCTTTTTTTTTTTTTGGTGATTATTGTATTTAACTGATAGCAAATGATTTTAAATGAGAAGCAGGCTGGGGAAAAAAATCAGACTAAATTTGTTTGGAATATCTAAACTATCATGTTGTAAACATTGCTTGACATCACTTGAACCAATCCTATTTCATGAAAAAGCAATTGCATTGGAAGACAAATTCTGGGTTATATTGCATTTCTAAGGGGAACTTTCCACCACACCAGCCTACCTAACCTTTTTTCTCTGTTCAATATATGTTTTTCTAGCCAGTGTTTTGTTTTGCTCTTATTCTGTTTGTACTACTGTCCTACATTTTGTTATAACTAAGTACCTCATCTTTCTACAACTTTCTTATATTTTTTAATCCTTTAAAATTGTCCATATCATTATAGAAAGGTTCAGTCAGTATTAATTATTAGCAATTGCAAATTAACGATCGATCATAACTAATGTTAGCATTCAAAACTCCATAATATGTGCTGATATAGTGACCAGACAGTGAACAAATGCCAGCTCAATCCATGAGTAAGGTGAGCTCTGCTTACGTTGCTCTTTCCACTCCGGTATCATTATTTATTTTTCTGGGACCTAGGTTAGTTAACTGAACTCTGGGCACAGGTATCACTTATTAGAATATTTACTGCACCCCAAAACACAACCCTATAGTTTGAAAAATCAACTATAATGATACTGGCTGTATTTTATATAACTTTCAAAATGTTACTGCTGATTTTCTTGACCTCCGTCCATTTCAGGTATTCATTCATTCTTTTAGTAACAGTGTTTCTTTTCCCCTTAAACGAATATGACTCTGCTTTTTGTCTCATTCATTAACTAATCAACAAGCTAAAAAATAAACAGAAGAGTTTGTTGATTCCATTGCAAGAAAATAAAAACAAACTAGAAATATAAAATACTTTTAAATAACAAACGCAAATATTTATTGAATCTTCATACCATATAATGTTTTATTCTGTAAACTATCATCACAATAAAAAAGTCAAAAGTATTCTGACATTTGATTTAATGATGGTTATGGGTACTTTGCATAATTCTAGGTGTTTGTTTCTAGGTACTTGCAAGATCATACTCTGAGAATTTCATCTTTTTATGTTAAATAAGACATTCCCAGCTTTTTAGGTCCACTTGCTTGACTCACAGTTTCCATCTTCTAAATATATATCCAGTTCTTAAGAAAGTCAGTAAGTAGCAATACAGCACAGAGTGAAGAGAAGTGGAGGGTAAGGAGAAGAAGGAAAATGGGAGTAGGAGGAGGGGTGATAATGTAGATAAATAGATTCCAATAGAGCTATCTTTGCCATTGGTCAGATTCTAACAGAGCTAACTTTGCCATTGGTCAGATTCTAATAGATCTAACTTTGCCATTGGTCAGATTCTAACAGAGCTAACTTTGCCATTGGTCAGATTCTAACAGAGCTAACTGTCATTGGCTTCCTCTCTGACAATGAAAATGTCTATCTGCAATACTTCTATAAGAAAGTTCTTAGCTAATCCAAATTCAATGCCCCAACATATATTTCCCTGCTCACCATAGCCCTAGTGGAAAACGGTGGCCTAGAAGCAATGTCTGGCTTGTAAATTTTGTATAGGTATAAACAGTGTAAGAAGTCACAGCTTCACATATGTGATTAGTTAATGGATTAAAGAAAAAAATGCCATGAGAGTCATTGCCATGAATGTGTCCTGGGCTTAGATGTTGGCTTTTCCCCCATGTTTGGTGTAAGTTGAAAATTCTGTCAGAATGCTACTGAGAGGGCAGTACGTCATGATTTTTTACCACTCTCTTCCCTTGTCAAGTTAAATAAAAATCTGGTCACCTCAATGTAAGGACATTGTGTGTCACACATAGCATTGTACCTGTTTGTAAACATTAGTTTAGTGGAATGGAAAAAAATCCGCTGCTTGAAGATGTTTAGCACAAGCTTTAGCAAAAAGAAGATGCTGCTTAATAATTAAAACAAAACATACATCGTGTGGAAAATCAGTACAGGGACTATAGTAATGTTGTTTGTAGGTTTATGATTCATAAAGTAGAAGCAATGTCTTCCAGTGAAGGTACTTCTGAGTCCCCTGAAAAAAACAGTCAAAGAAAGCAAGATCGAGTCTTTCTAGACAGAAAAATAATATTCTGAAGAAGGACTGAGTCACAAAAGTATATTCTTAATAAAAAAAATGTACGGCATTGCACACTCATAGTGATGACATGGACTCATTAACCTATGAAACATGGAAAGGGCCAGATTCAGGAAGGCTTACACGGAGTTCAAGAGTAGTGTAAGCCTCCGTGTAAGCCTCCTGATTCAGGAACAGCCCAAATCTCCATGTAAGAGACAGCTAACACGTCTCTTACACGGACTGGGCGTGGAAATGCTCAATACCTCATTTCCAGCTCCAAGATATGCAAATGAGGTATTTGAGCGATCCACGAAGCCAAAACCAGTCCGTGTAACGGACGTGTTAGCTGCAGAAATGTACTCAGCTGACAACTGAGTACATTTCTGCAAAATTAAAAACGGAGCTATGTCAGCTCCAAATAAAGGGTGCATATGTTTCATTAAGCATGCCAATGGCCAAATATGTGGCCATTGGCATGAAAAACTGTTGCAAAAATAAGTTATATAACTTTTTTTTTTTTCACAGGATTTCTGGGTTTAACTGCAGCGCACACCTGCGCAAACGGGGTGCGCTACCTAAAACTAAAAACCGAAGCTTATAAGCCCACAATTGTGGGATTTATGTAGTACATTGAATGTCAATGGAGGGACTTGCAGACCAAAAACAATATGGCCTCCGTGTAGTGGTTGTCAAGGGGGGGAAGCTCCGTGTAAGACATGTAACTAGTCATTACTAGGCAATCCTATGTAAATGAGGGTTACAATACTGAATCACACTGCCACATAGGTAATGAGCACTTTCTGAGTAGTGTAAGACTTAGAGAAGGGGGAGGAACAGAGTAAGAGGTAGGTGACATCACGGGGGGGAAGGATAGAAAGAAATGTACCAGATTGGAGGGCAATGTAAGGTAACAGATGACAGACAGACATCAGGGAGGGAGGTGTGTCTCAACAGAACACTAGGAAAGTCAAGAAATTGAGGGTATACGCTATCCCTACACTCAAACTTTCTTGATATACGTGCATCTGGCGCATGTAAGGCAGGTTTAACATGTGGGAGCGTGTTGCAAACTGTTTACAACGGTTTGCGTGGCGTGCGTGTTGAAGGCAGTGTCTTGCGTTTTAACATAAATCACACCGTGTAAGGATGTGTGCGGTGTGTAACACCGTGTAGGGATGTGTGCGGCGTTTAAGTAACTGTGGCGTGTTTAAGCTGGTGTGCACATTGCTCCCCTCAGGAAACAGAGAGGAAACAGGAAACAACTAAAATACATGGAAACTGACAGAAGCTACTACTAGAGTTAATTGGTGGAAACAATTAGAAGCAGGCAATTACACAGGCAGACTAGAAGCCCAACCCAGCACTTAAAACACAACAAAGAGCAGTGCAAGCTGTTTCTCACAAGAGATACTGCCAGAAACTAAGCTATCAGAATTGAAAACTGAAAAAAGCTGAACTCAGAGCAGAAATGCTAGGGGCTGCCATGGCTATTATAATCAGGCATAGGCGAATTGCTGAGGGTGGTGACAATGCAGACGCTGACAGACAACCCAGAGTGAGGAGAAGGAGAAGAGTATGCAGGCCCAGGGTCACCTACCATGGGTTACATGAGCTGGAGATAGTAGAGCGCTACAGAGTGGACAGAGACCTTCTGCAGCAGATTGTTGAGCTGTGCAGGCCACATCTCACACACAGAACCAACAGAGGGGAACCCATCCCAGTAGAAACCAAGGTATGTGTTGGCCTAAGAATACTAGCAACAGGTACCTTCCAGAGACCAACTGGTGATATGATGGGGATATCACAGGCATCAGCCTCCAGAGTACTGCACCAGTTCCTGGATGCCATGTCACCACATGTCAGTGATCATATATATGTCCCTGTTGACCGTGAGGTTGTGGCCAGCAATATGCGTCTCTTCCAGCAAATAGCGGGATACCCTGAGGTGCTGGATGCAATAGACTGCACGCACATACGCATCAAAGCACCAGCCGGTGAGCGGGGTAGAGCCTACATTAACCGCAAGGGATACCCCTCCATCAACTGCCAGGTCGTGTGTGATGCCCAGGGCATAATAATGAATGTGTGTGCTGGCTGCCCTGGGAGCTACCACGATTCCCACATCTGGCATCTGACGCAGCTGTACCAATCATTTGCCAATGGGGACTTCCCACATGGACACCTAGTGGGGGATGCAGGTTATGCACTTGAGCCGTGGCTGATGACACCCATCAGAAATGCACACACACCTGAACAGGAACGCCATAATGAGGCACACGCACAAACACGTAATATCATAGAGCATGTGTTTGGGCTGCTCAAGTCATGGTTCCGGTGTCTGGACACGTCTGGTGGAGCTTTGCAGTACACACCAACTACATGTACCCAAATGATCATAATATGTGCTATGCTACATAATATGATCCTGAGGAAACAGCTGCAGCAGGACCAGCACAGGGCTGGGCCAAACATCCCCCCACCATTGCCAAGGCCACCACAGGCAGGGGGTGACTCGGAGGAGGAACAACCTGACCTAGTCCCAGTAGGCAGAAGGAGGCGTGCCCAGTATGCCCTGGCCTTGGCAAAGAGGCAACGCATAGCACATATGCTTGGTCAGTAGGAACACTGGGACTGATACCCGCTCTGACTCACTCATACAGTAACAGGGATGCCTAACATGACACAACCTGCTTCCAAACATACAGGGAGTGTAGTATGTGTATCCGACAGAGGTGGCCCTGCAGCACCACCTGAGGCATGAATGCCATGTGTTAAGTAATGTAATATCATGTACAATATGCACACCTGAGGACCCCAACTAACATCCATATCCACTCATATGACCCTCACGGAAACAGCTGCACGTCATACAGTGATGTACATGTGCAAAAACATGGAACAAGATACAAAATGAGGGTGACTAGCAATAAATAGCATGGATAACCACACACCCATGTTTGTACCACAACAAGAAGCAACATGGAATAGCCATGGTCAAAAACCAATGGCTAAAACCGACTACTACTATATAGCTTGCTGCAGACCACTGTCCTAATAGCAGGAACTGCCCCAGGCCTATGTCCATAGGTTCATAGGTTCATACTAGGCTATCTGCCCTAGGGCATTAATAAGCCTAGCCCAGAGTTTTGTGGCTTCTGCCACCCCTGCAAGTTGATGGATAATATGCCCATTATTTTGCTGTGCCTCTGTCAAGCAGTGATACTGAGGTTATCCCTGGGGTATACCTGCAATCTCCCATCCATTGGTCAAGATCTCACTTGAACAAAGCCAGTGAGGTGCTCAGCCTCACATGTACCAGGATGCTGTTCCACAGCATATGGACTCTCTGGGTGATGAATCTGTCCCTCCAGCACATCCTATTAATATCTGTGTTGAGGTTTAGGTCTCCTGCCCTTGTAGTTCTGATGGATGTAGAGGTCTTGAGGTGAAGCATGTTCATTAATTCTGGGTTGGACATAGCCTTGTATGTCAGGCACAGGTCACCTCTGAGCAGACGGTGGCGACTGAATACAGCTGGAATTCCTTCAGTCGGGCAGCATAAGAAATATGTTTGAGACCCTTTCACCTCCTGTCGAGGAATTTGTGGGCCCATCCAATCTGAATGGGGCATTGTATGCAATCATTGGTCTGATGAGTGATGAGTACAGGGGAACAATGACCTCCCTTGATCTAGATGTGAATCACTGCATGATGAGGTGGCCAATGTAGAAGGCCTTCCAAACTACCCTGGCAATGTGAGTGTCAAACAAAAGGTCACTGTCAACCTGGGTGTCCAGGTCCCTGATAACCTCCGTTGTGCTTAGAGGATTGCCACCTAGATGGGAAGTAGTGGTAACCTTGTTCTTCCTGAAGGGTATGGCTATGCATTGTTTAGTGTTTAATGTAAGGCCATGGCTGTGGCACCAGTTATCCGTGTCTATGAGACCCTTCTGAAGGATGTCTGTGTCAGATGGGTTTCCAACTATGCTTCCCAGTTTGCAGTCATCTTCAAACTTTGTCAGACATAATCCTCCTGTGTTTGCTTGTACTTCTGAAAAGTAGATACTGAACAAATGTGGGCCCAGGACTGAGCCCTGTGGGACACCACTTGTGACAGCTCTGGAGTGTGAACTGGCACCAGCAACTTTGACCCTGTGTGTTCCGTCACTTAGCCAGTTTGCAACCCATGCTGTGATGTATGGGTTCACAATTAAGCTGGTGATGTTTTCAATGATACCTGAGTGGGGTATTGTGTCGAAAGCCTTTGCCAGGTCAAGGTAGGCTGTGTGGACTGCCTTGCCCACGTCAGTGGCCTGGGTGACTGTTTTGAAAAAGTCAACCAAGTTTAAAAGGCATGATCTGCCCTTGACAAAGCCAAACTGGATTGGATCCAATGTCTGCACGTCCCCTATGTCTTCATTTAGAATTCCCATTATGATCCTCTCCATAGCTTAGCAAAACAGGCTTGTCAAGCTGATGGGTTGGTAGTTTCCGGGGTTGGTGGAGGCACCTCCTTTGTGAAGTGGGTCCACCATTGCTGTATGCCACTCCTTGGGAACATATCCTGAGATGAGGCTAAGATTAAACAGCTGCCCTAACTGCGGGTGTAATTACTCATTGAGTTCATGGAGCACACAACTGGGGACACCATCTGGTCCCATGGATAAAGTGTTTTCTGCCTTGGATTGAGCAGTTCCCACCCCAGCAGTGGAGATGTTTGGGGGGCTACAATCCTCTGGTGTACATACCCTCCAGTTGGGGAGAGAAATCTGCACTGAACCTGTCAGCCAGTATGTTGCCAATGTCTGTAGGTGCAGTGATATCAACATCATTCCGAACTAAGTCTGAGCATATCTGGGAGTTCCCTCCCAGGTTTCAAACATAGGTAAAAAAGGCCTCATGATTGTCCCTGGAGTCCTGAGTGGGTTTACTCTCAAAACATGCCTCGGATGATTGTATGGGGGAACCCAGTGTTTTACTCACAATGAGCAGGGGTGTCTTCCCTCCTACGGATTACGCTCTATCTTGTAGTAGCTCCTTCCTTGTGTTGTACAGCTTGTTTATGGCTAGGGTCCACCAGACTGGATGCTTGCCTGTGGTACAAAGAGTCTTTTTGTTTTGGGATTGCCTGATCCATGCAGTCCTGGAGGTGCTGGTAGAAGGCATTTCTAAGTGATACAGTGGCTTGGGTAATGGTGTCCGCTGGCCTGGGGGCCTTGAAAGAGACCACACCAGTCCTCAGAAATGTGAAGTCGGCATTTGAGAAGGTCTTCACTGTTTCTTTTCCCATCTGGGGTGTGGGTGGGATGTGGACTCCCACTGAGAGTAGTCCATGATCTGATCTCACCAATGATGGGTATACGTCTGGTGTTGAACAGTGTGACCCCATGTTCGTGATGATGTGTTCTAGTATGTTGCCTCCACTTGAGGGGATTGGGACCAGTTGTTCCATGGCATTTCAGTGTATGAACTCTTGGAACCTTTGTGTTAGAGTGTTGTGGCATGATTAGTGATCCCAGTCTATATGTGGATAGTTGGAATCACCCAGTAGGATAGTGTTTGGAGATACATTTATCCCCTTCAGTGTTTGCAGGATAGATGTGTGAGGTACCTGAGTTTGAGCGGGTGGCATGTAACATGCTACAAACTGCAGAGCAGTCTTGCCTACGGTCACTGGCACCTGGATGGTCTCCGATGCATCGTGTGTTGCCACCAACCATGAGGTGAGGGTGTCCTTGATGAATATGGACACCCACCATCCTTATTGGTGTTGTCGGGATGCTGGTGCCGGAATGCATGATATGAGGTAACACCCGATAGTGCCGGGGTGCTGTCAGAAGCTGTGAACCAGGTTTCAGGCACAGCACAGACATCAATGTGCTACATACCGAGAAGGGCATAGAGTGTGTGCAGCTTGAGGTTGAGACCTTGGGCATTGAGCAGCATTACCCTTAGTGTCTTTCCTTTACTGTGTTCTAGGGTGGTAGGTGTAGAATCTGAATCTTGCATAAAAAGGCACAATGGGGTGGCAAGAGCATCATCTGAAATCCGGAAGCCCAGGGGTGACAGGTGCAAGCTGTCCCTTGCAAATCACCGTGGCCTGTCCAGCATGTCATCCCAGGCAGATAGACATTGGACCCCTTAGAATGACACCATAGTCTAAGCAAAATATTACAGCTGATCATCTTGTCTCTGTTTATGCGGCATCATACTTGGTGAAGGTAGGATACTGCCGAAGGTCAGGGTCATACCTGCCTGGCCTACATAATCAGAGGGATCCTCTATGTCTCTTTCCATGTAGTCCAGGGAGGTACATCTCAGGTCGTTCACACCAGCATGGATTATGACTGGGTCAGACCTGTACTTGCAGTTTAGTGACCTGAGTGCTTGCATTATGTGGTGGATTCCAGTGCCCGATAGGCAGCTTACTGTGACCCCCTCTGTACCTGATCTGGTGAGTGGGACATCAGTGTGTCTGACTATGGAGTCACCTATGACAAGTGTGTCTGGCATTGTGTTTGGCCTTAAGGGCTGTGACTGTTTGGCACACCGACTCTGTGGTCAATGTGTTGCATGTGCTGTGCACTGTGGAGGCAGTTATGTGAGTGTCTGCTGTGGTGGCCACTGCCATTCTGGTAGACTTCTGATCAGAGCCTCCGAGAGTGTCTCTGTGTGTCTATGTGTATGATCTTAAGTTGTGACAGTGCCATGTGAGACTGGATTTGTGATGTGTGTGTGGTTACCTTCACCTTCTCTCTGGTCTTGCTAGTCCTATGTTGAGAGAGCTCAGCCTCCACTTTGGCTATATAGTTGCATCTCTCACATGTATGTGTGTTTTATGGCAGAAGGAGAGGGTTGTCAGTGTACATGAGGCAAGTGTAACAGTGCCTCAATATTCCCAGGTTCACCAGCTGAGCAGGAGAGGACACTAGCAACTGATCCCTAGACATGCTAGAAGGAATAGACAAAACAATGTTGGAATACAGGGAGATATCAAGCCCCCCAAGCCACATCATACTGTTTGATTGACAATAGCTACACATACATCGTTGTTTCATAGTGTCATAGTCTACTACTAGGCTATCTGCCCTAGTGCATGTATAAGCCTAGCCTTAGTGATGTGGCTATTGCCACCCCTTATAGTGGTAATAAGTGTACAGAATAGATTCTGAATATTGTGCCTCTGACTTAGTAGTGACACATTATGACCCCCTTACGTAATTGAATAACATGACTGTGTCTCTGTCTAGTCTGTGCCTCCGTCTCATATGCAGTTGTCCAGATGTCTCCTGAAGATAGTCAGTGAGGGACTCTGTCAAACATGAACTGGGATACTCTGCTAGAGTGTGAGATGCCTCTGAGTTATGACTCTGTCCCTCCAGCATGTCCTATACATGTATGTGCTGAGGTTCAAATACTCAGCTCTCATGGCTCTGGTGGATTTGGATTGCTTGCAGTGGAGCATGTCCACCAAATCCTGATTGGACATGGTCTTGTATGTCAGGCATAGGTCACCTGTAAGTATGCGGTATGACACTGAACAAAGCTGGACTTCCTCTATTCTGGAAGCATATGACATGTGTTGAAGAACCCTGATCTTCATAGTAGGTACTTTTCGGGTGCAAAGGTGCAAAAGGCAGGATCTGCCCTGTACAAAGCTGAACTAGGTGGGAACAAGGGTCTGTAGGTCAGTAATGTGTCTGTGTAAGAGCTCCATGACTCCTCCCATATCTTTGCAGACAAGGCTGGTTAAGCTTGTGTGGTGGTAGTTGCCATGGTCTGTGGAGGCATCTCCTTTGTGGAGTGGGACCACTGTTGCCGTATGCCAGTGTTCAGGTACATATCCTGTAGCAAGACTAAGGTTAAATAGCAGTTGTATATATGGGTCCAGCCCCTTCTGGAGTTCACATAGCATGCAACTGGAGATACCAGCAGGTCCCATGGATGCTGTGTACTTGTCTTTGCTGAGTGTGGCTCTCACATGGACATCCAAGATGACAGTGAGATTACATACAGCAGTGATAACTATCTTGTTTTGGGGGTGAGGGAGGGGGTAAATCGCACTGAAGCTGTCCGCCGGAATGTTGCCAATATCTGTCAGGTCACTGGAATATATGTTGTTGTGTACCAACTCTGAGCATATCCGAGGGTTCACAACCAGGTGTCTGACATAACTGAAGAAAGCAGTGTGGTTACCTTCATTGTCTTTGGTGATTTATGTCCCCAAGTTGACCTTGCATGTCTTTATGAGATAATGTAGCTTTCTACTAGTGCTGATCACAGCTGTCTTCCCTTTTGGAGATGTAGCTCTGTCTTGCATTAGTAACCCTCATCTGTCATACAGTTTGTTTATGGCTGGGGTCCACCAGACAGGACACTTTCCCTTTGTGGAGAGGGTCCTGTTTTCAGTTGTGATTGTATGGTCCATGCTGTCTGACATCTAGCTAAGGGGAGGTCATTCTGGTTCTGCAGTTATCTTTCATCAGCATTAGAAATGACCACAACAGCCCCTGTGGGTGTACCTCATGCACACACATCCAGCACCTGTAAAGTCCACAACAGTACCTCACCAGGAGTATGACAGAGCTGGAACACATGTAATGTGTAGTCTGATTAAACAGAGTGCAGCTCCACACACTGCCATGCTGTCCACCCAGATGCAAGCTGTGCCTGATGTAGAAAGCCATGTCCAAGCTGGAATCAATGCACATGCTGCACCTTGTACAATCTGAATGGCAGGGAGCTATGCACATGAGGGACCTGAACCCCAGCACTGACATATATAGGACAGGCTGTACTGCATTATCCAAAACACAGAAGCCACCCCACACATGAGTAAACTACCAGTACAGGTTGTCCATAGAGACACTGGTTGAGTCCCTCAACAGGAATCCTAATGAGTGGATGGGAGATGGGAGGTTTACCCTGGGTATCAATGTTATGTCACAGGTAGACAGAGGCACAGTATACTAAACAAGACATATGACATGGCAAACTACGCTTACAATGTGTTGATGGACAAACACACTCTCCGACTAGCATTAGGTCAAGATACCTCTTGAACACAGCCAGCAAGGTGCTCTGCCTCAAATGGACCAGGATTGTATTCCACAGCATAGGGAGTCTCCGAGTGATAACTCCATCCCTCCAACATGTCCAACATACATCCCTGCTAAGGTGTAAGTCATCTGCACTAGTGGTTCAGGTGGATCTTCTGAGTCTGAGGTGGAGCATGTCCATTAATCTCTGTTTGGACATGGCCTTGCATGTCAGGCACATGTCACCTCTAAGCAGACGGTATGTGAGTGAATAGAGTGTGAGTGTCTTCAATCTGGCAGCATATGACAGCTGTTGGGGTTCCTTGATCCTTTAGGTGGGGGACAGTCAGGGTGTCTCCAATTGCTGCAGATGTTGGGTGAGATACAGCCAGAATAGGGCATTCGACTCGATCACCGGTCTGATAAGTGAAGAGTACAGGGGAACAATGACCCACTAGATCTGGATGTGAATCCCATCCTGATCAGGTGGGCAATGTAGAAGGTCTTCCTAGCCACGTTAGCAATGTGAGTCTCAGAAGAACGGCGACTGTCAACCTGGGTCCCCAGGTCCATGATAACCTCCTCTGTGCTTAGAGGATTGCCACCTATATGGTAGCTTGGGGTCACCTTGCTTTTCCTGAAGGGTATGTCTACACATGTTGTGCACTTTGACTTCAGGCCATGGCCCTGGCACCAGCTATCAGTTACTGTGAGTCCCTTCTGAAGGATATCTGTGTGTGATGCACTGTCCACTATGGTGCCCAGTGTGCAGTCATCTGCTAACATTGTCATCCAAAGTCCTCCCATGTTGGCCTGTACTTCTGGGAAGTACATGACAAACAATGGGGCCAAGGACTGAGCCCTGTGTGACACCACCTGTGACCAGCCTGGAGTCTAACATAGTGCCAGCAACTCTAACCCTGTGGGTCCCGTCCTTAAGCCAGTTTGCAACCCATCTTGTGACATATGGGTTTACATTTCAGTTGTTAGGGTTTTCCACAATACCTGAGTGGGGTATTGTGTTGAAAGTGTTTGCAAGGCCAAGGTAGGCTGTATGGACTGCCTTTCCCCAACAATGGCCTAAGTGACCAATTTGAAGATGTCAACCCAGTACAAAAGGCATGATCTGCCCCTGACCAAGCCAAAATGGGATGGGTACAATGTCTGCATGTCCCCTATATCTTTGTTTATGAGCTCAATTATGATCCTCTCCATAGATTTGCAGACTACACTTGTTAAGCTTATGGGGCAGCAATTACCAGGGTCTGTAGAGGCACTGCCTTTGTGCAGATGTGCACAACTGGACCCTAAGCAGGCTGTTGTGCACACTATGGAAATGTAAAGCAGTGATAGGACTAAAGCCCAGGATACTGACCACCACAGTGAAAGTACTGAAACACTACACTAGACAGTGCTACAGTGTTAGGTCAGTATGAACGGATGTTGACAATTGTGTGCAAAGTATCCCATGCAAAACCTGCAGGCACAGTATACTCCCTGTTTTGTTCACACAAAAAGCATTTGGACAGTAACTACACAACATGGCACAGAACACACAACCATAAACTGGAGGTATTTGTTGAAGGTCACACTCATCCACAAATGTGATGGGCTGCAGAGTTCAACATATGTAAAGCCCACACTGGGCATGCTCACACACTTCAATGAGACATCTTTCACACAACATGCCATGGGAAGGCTGAACTGGGGATGCTCACACACTTGGTCCAAACGTTACTCCTAGCAAATATGAAAACACACCAGAGGATGCTCATCCCCCTTTTGAGACACTGATCATGTAAGCACCCTATAAGTATATTGGAGAAAAGGATTTTCTCAGTAATCTGAATAGCGTGCCACGCTAATGCGTCTGTCTCAAGTGTCATAACATAGTTAGGTAGGGGTTTGAATCCAGCAGGTGGCAAGTGTGTGCGAAGAGGAAAAGTGTGTGTGTAAGTGTGTATGAAAGAAGCATCCCTTTTGGCAACTGGGTAAACACAACACAGGATGATCATTCCACTTTCTAAACTCTGATGATGTCAGCACCCTATAAGTATATCAGGGGAAAGGAACTCCCCCAATAATGCGAATAGCGCGCTGTGCTAATGCATCCATCTCTAGTATCATAACATAACTAGGTAGGGGTTTGAATCCAGCAGGTGGCAAGTGTGTGTGAAGGGGGTAAGTGTGTATGAAAGAAACATCCCTTTTGGCAACTGGGAAAACACACCACAGGATGATCATTCCACTGTCTAAACTCTGATGATGTCAGCACCCTATAAGTATATCAGGGGAAAGGAAATCCCCCAGTAATGTGAGTAGCGCGCTGTGCTAATGCGTCCGTCTTTAGTGTCATAACATAGCCAGGTAGGGGTTTGAATCCAGCAGGTGGCAAGTGTTGTGTATGAAACAAACATCCCTTTTGGCAACTGGGCAAACACACCACAGGATGATCATTCCACTTTCTAAACTCTGATGATGTCAGCACCCTATAAGTATATCAGGGGAAAGGAAATCCCCCAGTAATGCGAATAGCGCGCTACGCTAATGCGTCCGTCTCTAGTGTCATAACATAGTTAGGTAGGGGTTTGAAACCAACAGGTGGCAAGTGTGTGTGAAGGGGGGGAAAGTGTGTATGATTGATATATCCCTTTTGGCAACTGGGAAAACACCCAAACAACCAAAAACTGGAAGTGAAGCAAAAGAACCTCTTCCAAAATTGGTTTTAAACGTTTTAATCCACAGTAAAACACAGTAAGCCATGCAAAAAAATACACAATGAACGCCTTCTCACTCAGCGTTTTCGTCACTACTGGACTTCATCAGATGCTTGCTTTACCACTTGTATAATAGATAGTCTTTAAGCTAATAATAATTGGCAAGCTTCCCGAATCTTCCACCAGCTGTAACTACGTGCGTAGACGTGCAAGCTCCCTGGGAACTGGGAAAACACACTACAGGATGCACATACCCCTTTCTAAACGATATCACAATTATGTATGGCTTTTGATTACAGACATGCCACGTGTGTTGTGCACACACAGAATGCCCATGTGTGTGGGTTGTCCCTCACAATAATGCATGACATTGATTACACCGGTTATGGCAATGCACACATGATGTATGTGTGTGCCAAATACACATATGTCCCTGTGACTTTCAATAGTTACCATGTGTTATGCCTGCCACATGTGAATACATGGTATTTGCACAGGGTAACATTATGACCGTGGTCTTCTGTGCAGGTGCTGCATGTGGGATGTGTATATACAGTGTGAAATGTAGATGCTATCAGCCTAGTAGTGAGGGATGCACACCTGGTCTGGGGCATAAAGTCTACATGTTGTTGATGTACAGGAGCTGCATGTTTTCACCTATTGTGGGAGTGGTAAGACAGTATTCCATAGCAATGCAGTGACTGCATGCTAAGAACCATTCAGCTAGGGTGTTGTAGCTACACTTATTCATTAGCATTCAGTAATTTGTCGGAATCCCTGGTGAGGGTCTGATGCCAACCAAGGTCAGGGGTCTACCAGCCTGTGTCACTTGCTCAGTGATCCCTTCCATGTTCCCTATCATGTATCCCAGTGAGCGACATCCCACATCAGCTGTGGTGGTATGGACAATGACTGAGTCATATGTGTCCATGCATCTGACTGACTTGTATGTTGTTGTTACAGTTTGGCCATGTGTTTCCATCTCATACATGTGATGTACATCAATGGGTAGGGGATAGGGTTGACTTTGTACATGTGGCAGCTGTGACATTACTACATGACACACATATTCCACAACTGTACCATAGAGGTGACTGACAACTGACCTTTGCACATGCTACCGGAGTATTGAGATTACATTGGTGATTGACAGCACATAGGGCCAATGGTGAAAAAGAGACATAGGTCCATAGGTTCGTACAGGGATATCTGCCCAGGGCATGTATCCACCTAGCCAGAATGTGTGTGCCTTTCAACATGCATTGTGAATCTGTCTTGCTATGCCCTTTTCCAAGGTTAGTATACTGTGCCTCTTTCTCACAGTGACACATAAGTGATACCCAGGGTAACCCTACAATGTCACATCCAGTCATTAATATCACTCTTGAAGATAGTCACTGAGTCAGTCTGCCTAACCTCTATTGGGATAATAATCAGGAATGAAGGGAGCCTGTGAGTTGTGAATGTGCCCCTCCAGCATGTCCTATGTATATCACTCCTGAGGTTCAAGTATTTCCAGCGTGTATCCTGGTGGGATCTGGATATTCTGAGATGCAGCATGGCCATTAAGTGAGGGTATGACCTGGCCTTCTATGTCAGGCACAGATTGCCTATGAAGAGGCAGTATGTCACTGAGTAGAGCTGCTGCTACTTTAACCAGTCAGTATGTGGCATCTGTTTGAGCACTTTGATCCCCTTGTCGAGGTACATATGTGGTAGCTCCAGTTGCTGCAGGTGTCTGGTAAGGTGCATGCAGACAGGTTCATAATAGTCAATTATGGGCATGATGAGGGATGAGTAAAGGGGCACAATGTCCTCCCCTGGCCTACATGTGGATCCCATGATGATATGGCCCATATAACATGCTTACCTAACCACTTTGTCCATGTTGTTGTCAAATGGTAGAATGCTATCAACCTGCGTACCCCAAGGTCCATAATTCCTTGGTCTGCACTTGCTGGATTAACACATATGTGGTACGTTGTGGTCACTTAGTGTTTGACAAAGGGGATGACTATACTCTTTCTGTCATTCATGTTGAGGCCATGGCTGTGGCACAAGTCGTGTGTTTGCAAGAGTCCCTTTTGGAGGATGCGTGTGTTAGCTGGTGAGTTGATTATGGTGATCAGTCTGCAGTCACCTGCGACTTGCTGAGCCACAGTACTTCCATGTTGGCCTGTACCTATGACAAATATATAATGAACATGACAGCTCCTAGGGCTGTGCCTTGTGGGACACCACTTGTACCAGGTTGGAGGCTGACATGGCTCCAGCAATTCTACCATGTGTGTTCTGCCCTTGAGCCACTGTGCAATACCCATAGTGACATAGGGGTTAATATGTACACTGGTGAGCTTCCCTAGAATGCACAAGTGGGGTATTGTATCCAAGGCTTATGCAAGGTCCAGGTAGGCTGTGTGGACCACCTACCCCTTGACAGTGGCCTTGGTGACTGTTTCAAAGAAATCAAACAGGTTTGATAGGCAGGATTTGCCATTGACAAAGCCAAACTGTGTATGGTGACATGTCTGTAGGTCCACAATATCTAGATATGTGAGGTTTATGATGATCCTTGCCATAGCTTTGCAGACAAAGCTAGTCAGACATATGGGGCGAGTAGTGTCCAGGATCCGTGACGGCACCACCTGAATGTTGAGGGACCACTGTTGCTGTATGCCACTCTCTGGCCACATATCGTGTATTAAGGCTGGGATTGAACAGTGGTGTTATGTCTGGGTGTAGCTCTTCTTGTGGTTCATGTAGGACACAGCCTGGGACACTGTCTGGTCCCATTGATGCAGTGTTTATTGCTTTGGGAAGGGCATCTCTTACCTGAGCATCTGTGATGTCAGAGGGGAAGCACTGTGCTGCGAGACATATTTGCCCTTTTGGTGTGGTGGGGAGAGAAGGCAGCATTGAACCTGTCCACTAGGATGATGGCAATGTCTGTGTGTTTTATATTTTGTGTGACATATTGGATTACCTCTGAGCATATCTGGGTAGTACCACCCAGGTTACTAACATAACTACAGGCAGCCTTGTGATTATCCTCAGTGGCTTGTGGAATCCTCTCTCAAAGATGGCCTTAGACAATCATATGGGTGCCTGTAGTTGTCTTCCAATACTCATCAGTGGTGCCTTCACATTTTGGGAGGTTGTTGTATCATGTAGTGGCGTCATCCTTCTATTGTATAGTGTGTTTATGGCTGGTGTCCGGCCCAGGACATCTGCCTTTGGAGAATTGGGTCATGCTTTCATATGTGGCTTCATGATCCATGCATTCCTGTATGTGTCCACAGAATGCCTCTATACAGGTATCTGCAGTCTGGTCCATATTTTCAACAGGCCTTGGGCCTTTGTAGGTTTCCACATCATTTATGAGGGGTGTGCACTTGCTTGACATGAGCTGTTGACAGACGTGCCGCCCTCCAGACAGAGCAAGGTGAGGGTCACAGTCAGCTACCTGTTGGGTGATAGAATGTGCCACATAACACAGGCACACAGGTCACTCCACAGCAAGTACAGCTATGAGGCAGACATTGTCCATGCTGGTGCAAACAACCTGAGACGTACCTCCCTGGACCACATGGAAAGAGACACAGAGGAGCTCTTACAGCACCCTCTCAAACTCAGGACTCCCACACAGCCTTCATCCTGACACAGGAGAGTTTAGATTACTCTGCAAACACCATCATACTGGGTGATGCCAGCTACCCAAACATAGACTGTGAACATTACACAAGCCACAATACCCAAGCTCTAAGGTTCCCATTGATCAGACATTCTTTGGCTATGGAACAGGTAACCAACTTTCCCACAAGAGGGGCAGATATACTAGAGCTGATCTTTACAAACATGAGTACAAACTGCTCACCACTGGGAGTATATCTCTCATTGTTGCAATCAAACCATATACTAATCACACTGGAGTTCTGGATCCCCCACATATGCAAACCTCCAACACATCGATGTGTGTGTGTGTGTGGGAAATGTCCCTATTAGCAACTGTGACAGTATCGTACAGGATGCAGATCCCCCTTTTGAAACACTGATGATGTCAGGACTGTATAACTATATCACCTGTAGTAAAGTCCTCCAATAATTTGCATAGCGCACTCTGCTAATGCGTCTTTCTTCAGTGTCATAACGTAGTTAGGTAGGGGTTTGAATCCTGCAAAGGGAATGTATGTGTGTTAGTATGAGTGTGGTTTATGTGTGTGCACTATGCTGGGAGGGTTAACTGCCTTTTGCCAACTGGGAGAACACACTACAGGGTGCACATCCCTCCTCCTACACACAGATGATGTCAGCACCCTGTAAGTACAGCATTATTAAAGATTTGTCCAACTGCTGCAAATAGCACACTCTGCTAATGTGTCTGTTTCTACTGTCATTGCACAGTTAGGTATGGGTTTGAATCTTGCAAATGGAAAGTATGTGTTTTACTGTTGGTGGGGTTAGTGTGTGTGCACAATGATGGGGTGGGATGTGGCTTTTGCCACATGGGGCTATGCACTGCAGGGTGGTCATTACCCTTAACAAGCAGTGATGTTGATAGCACCCTATACAAACAAAACTACAAAACAGAAGGTGGTGGTACTGATAACACATGTAAGGTAACACTTCTTCAAGTAATGTCCACAAAACAGAGTAGGATAATCAAACAATTCTTTTATTCTATACAGACAACATGACAACAGACAACTAACTGCCAGTACTCAGTATAGTGTTACATGCTACTGTAACACGCACATGTACCGAATATACCTAGATAGTGTTCTGAAGCCTGAATGTGGCAAGTGTGTGGATGTGGGATGTGTCTGTGTGTGCATTTCCGTATGGGAAACATGTTTGATGTGGCAATCAGGGTACTACAGTACCTGATGCACATTACATCTTTCAACTGATGAGGTTGCCTGCACCCTGTGAGTACAGGTAGAGAAGGGGATGCCAGTAGTAAACAACATAGTGCACTTCTCAAATGTGTACCTGTCATGTATCAACAGCTACTCATGTAGGGTGATAAATAATGGGAATGGCAGGTGAGCGTGTGCATGTGTGTGGGTAGCAGGGTGTGTATAAATGCATGTGTGACAGAACAGATACATGTAGCTGAATCTACATAACAGCACAAGATGCGCATTGCCATAGTCAATGTTAGCATGTGATGGTGTACAGCTGGTACACTTTGTTAAGTAGTATGGGTGCAGATAACAATTGAGGACATTCATACAGTTACTGCAGCAGGACTGCTGGGATATACACACAATTATACTGCAACAGTCAACAGTTACCAACATGTTACTACTTATACACATCTATGTATTCACCCTGTGCATCAGCAACGTGTTTACCTTTACCTGCACCGATGTTGTAGTATGCAGGAGGTGGCACAGTGTCATCATATGCACAGGGTGTGGGTTAGGTATGCCCAAGCCGGCCACTGGTAACACCAATTGACATGTGTGTGTATGTGTGTTTGTGAGGGGCAGCAGTACAGGGTGGACCGTTGTTGGTGCAGTGTGTGTGTGTATGTGTTTGCCCTACGTGTTAGGTTTCTGCATGTGTGTAAGCACGAACACAGTCCCACATAATGGCTGCCATGTACAGGGTTTTGTGGACAGCCACAGACTGCACCTGTCAGGTCATCCAGATCAGTGTCTGTGGGCACGGACAGGGTACCTGTGCCTGGCAGGGGTGCTACGGGCCGTATCCGGTACTAACCCAGACTGGGTACTGTCATCAGAAGCAGGGGTGTGTTGACTGGACACAGTTCCCTGTTGGGACTGTCCAGAGCCATGTGCACGTGGTCTCCTGGGGCGTCTGGATGACAGCACAGACCCAGCATTGCTGGGGCTGGTGCTGGCACTTGAGGCACGCGAGTGGGCCTGTTGTCGTCCGCGGCCACTGCCAGCTGGTGCTCTTGCTGGCATACGGCCACGTCGATATCGCAAACGCACACCATCGCCCTGGCCCATGGACATCTGGTTGTGGAGCAGCTGTTCTATGCCCCCACAACGTCTGTCAACGACATCTGTGAAGTTACGGATAGCATTCGCAACATCACGCATGCCGTCTGTCATGGCTGTGCGACATGCTCTCAGCTTCCTCAGACCCTGTCTGGTGTACCTTTCCATACGTGCCTGTGCCTGCATGACAGTTCTAAACATAGTGAAGGTTGACATACCTCCTTGGGCACGTCGGCCAGAGGCAGTACGGCCACGGATGCCCCCACGAGAACCCATGGGCGACTGTCTGCGTGGTACCATTGGAGGCCCCTGCTCATGGCTGCCTTGTGGGGATGCATGTACCACAGGTACCACATTACCCTGATCTATGCCCACTGCTGACTGTCCATCACCTAGGGACAATGGTGACAAAGGATGTAACGGCAGGATGACTGTGTGCATTGACGGGGTTGAAAGCTGTGTACTGTCAATTGGCTGACCAATGGCGGACCCAGACACACCTTCCTGCACCATTACAGACATTTCATCATCATCAGTACCTGGGGCACAAGATTCAGGTTCCCTGCTGCAGGTCACCAGAGCAGCACCAGAACCTACGGGAGGAAAACATGGAACACAGATTACAGTCTCAATACATATTTGACAGAGATGCACTTCAATACTAATGCACACATTCAGAAATGGACACATGCACTCATGGACACTAACACACATGCACACTTGGGCACAGGCACACTTGCACACATGCACACCCCACAGTAAACACACACATCAGTACCGTGTTACACTACTCAATTTACTACCTGTCAATTACAGTTATTGTGAACACAGTCACCAGCATGTCTACTACAGAGTTACACTACTCTTCCTAGTTTTATAAATTGTTTTACAGATAATGTTAAAAAGACTCACCAGCATGTATGGCCTGCCTCATTGCTAGATGGGAGGGACCTGGAAGTGTGAAGAGAGTAATGTCAGTTGGCACATGTGTGCCATTTGTTTTGCACATGATACAGTACAGTGGTACACTAGTTCCCTTATACACATCAGCTGCTCATAATGTCAGTATCACACATGCACAATTACATATCATGATGACAGATACATACCACATGCACACCTTATGCGTGCATGAAGTAACAGTGTACAGAACAGTCATATGTACATACCAGGAGTTAACTCTACTCTCACCCTTACCTCTCTTCAAACGTCAACTCAAACTGTACTTCCAAAACCACTGGCTTTGTTCTTCTTGGAGTCCAGGCTAACGTCCCTCTCCCTACCCTCTCTTCACCTTTAACCCCTCATTGTGCATAGAAACTAGCTTCTACCCTGTTTCTTTCACCTTGATGTCCTTCTATGCTCTGACCTACTTCTCCCATCCCTCCCACCTCCTCTTGACTGTCTTCCTTCTTTTCCTCACTTCCCTTCTTGACTCCTGCCTCTTCCATATCATTGTATCTGTCATACTCCTTCTACTTCTCAACCATTTCTGAGCCCTAACTATTATGTATATGGCTTTTCCCTTATTGCATAACCATTATGCTTTAGGTAGGATTGCTTTGAAACCAACGGTACATTGTGTATGACTCTAAACTGTTTGACTTCCTTACATGTATGTTGATTTAATTAACAGGCTGGTGTACAATTCTATTATGTTGGCTGTCTGTATTAACAACTTGTCTGTCTGCCTTTATTATGTAATGTGTGGAGCTTTTCTCCACAGGCCTCTACTGAAAATGGACTTATATCCAGCTAGACTATCTGGGTCAACAAATGTAAAAGTAATAACAATAAATGAATATGGCATCTTACCTGCACGCTTGTTGTCTTGCTGCTGTGTGGATCCAACCTCCATCAGGATGCATGATTGTTGCTGTTGTTCTGGGGCTGGATCCACAACACTTAGCAGTAGCCCCTCCTGTCTGGTGAGGGGGGATGTGTGGCCAGCCCCCCACCTGTGGCAACCTGTTGCCTGCGGATATCTGCAGCACGCTGGCGGACATTTCTTATCAAATCACTGCAGTGATGTCTCACCTGCTCATATGTCCTATCATGCATGCCAACATCATTTATCCTGCTAACGAGGTTTTGCCACAGTGCAGAACTCTCCTTCTGATTCTGGGTGGTGCGTGAGAACAGGATGGCATAGTCACGCACCAGGCTCTGGTGAATCACGTCATCCTCTGCAGCAGAGTAGGCAGGGTTCCTTTTTGGTGCCATGTCTATCTGGAAAGGTACACAAACAGGTTATCAGCATAGTATCTCAACAATACATGGTACACATTCTATACAGGGAGTGTTAACTTCTACTTATTACTGCTTGGTTAAAACTTGATTACAGTGTAGCTATCATTCTATGTCATTTGTACTAAGTACTTGGCCTTCAGACCGGTTGTTTTACATTAGGGAGGTTGGTGGCAAGCACTGTGGTGGCAGGACACATATCTTTCATCCATTGAAGTTGGGAACTGCTGATTGTGGGCCCAGTGTACAAGTGTATTACTTCTGGTATGGGCAGTTGGCCTTCAGGCCAGTTATTTAACATTAACGAGGTTTGTGGTCTGCACTCGTGTGTGACAATAGGCTGTACTCTGCCATTCATAGCTGGGGACATCTGGTTTCAGGTTTATAGTGCCTGCATATCTGAGCTGTATCTTACTGACATTGCTACACCTTGTTTGTTGTAGCAAACACTACATCCAGGCCTCCTGGATCTACCTTTGTTTATATGCTTGCTATCTGTTAGCTTGTTATTTCACTGGTATGCTACTTCCACATAGTACACATCTTCTCAACACATCTGTGACTCACTACTGATATCTGCATTGCTTACTGTACGTACTTCCATGTTACACATGACAGCAAGTGACTGCTTGTCATTGTTGCATTTACTTAATTGTGACACATTGCACTTAGGTTACCTGGCACTTGCTCACTGACACTTTTATATCAGTCAGCAGTTGTAGGTAATGTCAGTACACCCTCACTCCCCACTGGACCTTGTTTTCAATCATTAATGATTACAGAATTCACAATAGTATTCTAGCATGTCCAGAGGTCAGTTGTCAGTTCCCTCCCAGTCCAGCTGGTGAGTGTGGTACTCCAGAGACAATGTTAGAACAGATGCATGTACACAGACAACCCCTCCTCCTAACAACAAATTCAAACTCATGTGAGTGATGCAACCATATACCAGACTGGAGGCTAGGCTCTGTCTACTCAATACCGCCATAACCAGTCAGGTGGCAAAGGGGATCACTCACTACACTTCTAGTCTCACGTAGACCTACCACAACAGCGGACCTAACACATGATCACACATGATCATACTTGTAGGCTCAGACCACAGCTCTGCCTATGCAGCAGAGACCTCCTAAGCAGACATCCAGGCAACCACTACCACATAAACGAACATGTGCAACACATATCACACAAAGCCAAAGTGCTGAACACTCACAGCCATTAACAGTTAACAACACACCTCATACACCTGTACTAGGTGCCTCTATCATCAGGCACACTCACATCACGTTCACCAGGCTTAACGAGGTGAGGGTCATGGTGTGCAGCCTGTCAGGCACTATGACCTGCCACATAACACAAACACTCAGGTAACCCCAAGGCAGGTACAGGTATGACTCAGTCAATGTCCATGCTGCTGTGAATGGCCTGACACATTCCTCCCTGGACTACATGACATGAGACATTACAGAGCTCTCTGAGCATGTAGCCTGAGAGAGTTTGACCCTGACCTTGAGTAGCATCCTACCCTCACCTAGAACGATGCCACAATATCAAGGCACGATGATCCCTTCCAACAATTGACTGACATACTGGTGTCATTCACAGGTGTGCCAATGCCTGCCATCTTGGGGTGGTATGCTTTGCTAGGGACAGCTTGCACCTGTCACCACAGTCCTATTGACATTTGGCGGAGCCTCCTGCTACACCCATAGTGCCTGTATTAGGCAAGGCTCATAAGGCAAACAGACATCCACTTGTATCACAAAGGATGAGGAAGTAAGAGTGATGCTACTCAACACTGGACGTCTAGACCCAAGGATGCACGCACTCAAAACCCTACCTAGCATTCTGGACATCGATATCTGTGCAGTAACATGAACCTGTTTCAGGTTTCACAGGAGCACACCAGTACTACCACGTTATAGCTGTTACCATTCTTGTCGGCCCCAACACTTGAACAAGGGAGGGGGAGTATCAGTATTCAATGCAGATTCCCACGCCTCCACATTGGTGGCACAGTACAACATAGGTGTTAGGCCACTGAGTACAGAAGACGAGTTGGGGACCTGGGGAAGAAACATGGTAGCGGTCTGTCATTTGTCTACCACATGGCCAACGTGGATTGACAGACATGTTATATAGCCCAGCTAATCATGAGGGATTCACATGTATGGCAGGGGAGGTCATTGTGCCTCTTTACTCATCCATCATCAGGCCTATAATTGCGTACAATGCACCTTTTGGGATGTACCTAACCAGACACCTACAGCAACTGGTACAGGACAACAGTACATCATCAAGGGGATGCAATGGCTCACACAGATGTCATATGCTGCCCAGGTAAAGTGAATCCAGCTGGACTCAGTGGCATACTGTCTGTTCAGAGGCAATCTGTGCGTGCCATATACAGCCATGTCCTACCTAGCAGTAATGAACGTGCTGCACCTCAGGCAATCAGAGTCCCATATAGCCACATGCTCAGGAGAGCTGGACCTCAGCACTGACATACATGGACATGCTGGAGGGGCATATTCCTAACCGAGAGGCTCCCTTCACTCTGTAATGAGCTCACACTACTGGTTAGGCAGAGTCCCTCATTGACTCTCTTCCATAGGAATCTGGATGAGTGGATGGAGATCATAGTTGTACCCCAGGTATCACTTCTATGTCACTGTTAGACAGAGGCACAGTATACTAAAGCCGGACAAGGGCATAGCAGCATAACTTGTAATTGGGTGGCAAAAGACAAACACATTCTACTAGGCTTACCAATGCCCTAGGGCAAATAGCCTAGTATGAACCTATGAACCGTTCATTCTCAACTGTTCGAGCTCATTACAGAGTGAAGGGAGCCTCTCGGTTAGGAATATGCCCCTCCAGCATGTCCATGTATGTTCTATTCAGTCACCGCTTGCTCAGAGGTGACCTTTGCCTAACATACAAGGCCATGTCAAACCCAGATTTGATGAATATGCTTCACCTCAAAAATCTAGATCCATCAGAGCCACAAGGGCGGGAGACTTAAACCTCGACACGGCTATTAATAGGACGTGCTGGAGGGATAGATTCATCACCCAAAGACTCCCTATGCTGTGGAACAAAATCCCGGTATATGTGAGGCAGAGCACCTCGCTGGCCTTGTTCAAGAGAAATCTTGACCAGTGGATGGGAGATCGCAGATATACCCCAGGGATTACCTCAGTGTCACTGCTCGACAGAGGCACAGCAAAATAATGGGTATAGTTCCCCATACTAAAGGGGTGGCGTAAGCCACAAAACGATGGGCTAGGCTTGTAAATGCCCTCGGGCAGATAGCCTAGTATGAACCTATGAACCTATGAACATGTGTGTACTGCTATAGTTCTTCTGCCATATGTTGCATGTGTGTGTGTTGTGGGGGATGCACAGGTAATGGCCAGATACTTCTGCACAGGTGACACGTCCGACACATTCTGGGTGTTCATCCATACATACTGGATGTGTGCTGCCATCCAACCCTGTGATGTGGACACACATTACTCAGCCTGGATATACATATCCGAACAACACCACAAGCACAGTACACTACCTTGCTATGTATGCATGTAATTACACAGTTATTCAGTAGTTATGACAGTGATGCTATCCATGCAGCCCACTGGGCCAGTGGAAGCCACAACACACACCGCCAGCACCTTTGCATATGCTTACCACAGACATCCCACATACTGCATGTACTGTGCACACAGATATCTAACCCAGAACAACTGCATACCACTTATTAATCCTGTCCAGTGGACTACAGATACAAGCACATTGTATAACAATAGTAGGAGGCTACTGCAGCACAGGGCAGATTCACATGACGGGAAGGCATCTGTTGTCTGCAGTGTTAAGATGCTTCACATTCACCAAATGCACAGATATTGGCAACATTGTTGCAGACAGTTTAGGTGCAGGTACCCCCCCATTGTCCTACACATGTGTTATTAGTTATCCCAGATGACTGTAACCTCCCTATCCTCTCACATGTCCAGGTGAGAGCCACCCTCATCATTGCAGAACACATATCACTGTTACGAAATGGTATCCCTGGATGTGTGCTACATTCACCCCTGGAGGACATAGCACCACATGACAGACTGATATTAATCCCTGGCCATACTACAGGATATGTACCTGAACAGTGCCATACATACACAGTGGTCCCACACCAATGAGGAGGAACCTCTACTGACCCTGGGAACTACTGCATCATATGCACAACTGGCCTTGTGTTCTAAGCTATCGAAGTGCTAGATATGGCCCACATGTACAACAATATTACATATGTTTATATTTCATGACTATGTACACACAACCTATCTCATGGACATACCTATAGATAGTGAACTATGATACATTTAGAGGTGTCACAGTATACACAGGATTAACATGCTACTTTGCATTACCTGTGTTTGTGGCAGCTGTTGCTGTGCCAGTGGTGCTGCTTCCTGCTTGCTCCTTGCTGCTTGCTGCTTGCTTCTGCTTTTGCTGCTGGCAGTCCTAATATTTGTTTGGTTGTTTTCTCTGTCTCTCTCTCTCTCTTTCTCCATAGTGTTTGTGCAATGAATGTATTGCGTGAGTGTAGTGTGGGTACTCAATGCTTTTGTAGGTATCTGCATAGGTCCATGTGATGGCCTCTGCACCAGTTGTAAGGCAGCATTTGCTAATTGCATGCAGCTGGGTGTGTACTGATTGCATGTCTCACTGTGATTTCAGGACACTGCTATAAAAGAGTATGTGAGATAGGCGTTGCCCTTTCAGATTGTAGGGCGTGGACCATGCTGGTATGCTGTTGACAGTGTTTTGTGAGTGTGAAGGTTAGTACATCTCCCATGCTTCATGCTGTGTTGTAGATTCAGGTTGCTGCATTTATCTTGCCTGTTCCCTGTAGTGAGTGTGTATGCATACTGACACCTACAACTATATGTCATATGTATTGCTATATAAATATATATATATATGTGTACATATACATACTTTCATATATGTACATTAGCTGACATTACTGGGTACAAGCTAACAATTAGCAGGGCTGTTTCTGTTAACACTACACTAGTATGGGAATCCAGTAATTGGGACTGTAAAAGTCTGCATGACATGCTTTGGGTAGTAGACATACTATATTGCCTTTATCTTCAGTCCTACTATTACATGTTCCACTTATTTAGCACTATATTCCTGTATGAGAGTCATGGCTTAGTGGTAGGTCATACAGACTAGTGTTGCAATGGTCTTGTGGTAGGGCCTACTAGTATGCTCATATTCTGCTTTTGAGTTGAGTATAGGGCCTATCAATCAAAGTGCTGGAGGCACCTTTAAGCAGTTAAAGGGGTTAGTAGGTCTCACAGGAGCCAGGCTGTGTTGCAGATTCTGGTTGCTGCATATATCTTCACTGTTTCCTGTAGTGAGTGTGTATGGCTACTGAGACCTACAACTATATTTCATATGTATTAATATATATTTATATATATGTATGTGTAGATATACATACCTTCACATATGTACATTACCTTACGTTACTATGTACAAGCTAACAGGTAGCAGGGCTGTTTCTGTTAACACTGAACTAGTATGGGAATCCAGTAATTTGGCCATTAAAACTCTACCTGACATGCTTTGGATAGTACATCTCCTATATTGCCTTTATACTGATTCCTACTATTACATGTTATATTTATTTTAGCACTGTGTTCTTGTAAAGCAGGCATGGCTTAGTGGTAGGTCATACAGACTAATGTTACCAAGGTCATGGGTTCGAGACTGACAGTGGGAATTTATTTTTCTTTGCAAACTTTCAAACTGAGTACAGGACCTGTCAATCAAAGTGCTGAGGCCACCTTTAAGCAGTTAGAAGGGTAAGTAGGTCACACAGGGGTCAGGCTGTGTTGCAGATTCAGGTTGCTGCAATTATGTTCACTGTTTCCTGTAGTGAGTGTGTATGGCTACTGAGACCTACAACTATATTTCATATGTATTAATATATATTTATATATATGTATGTGTAGATATACATACCTTCACATATGTACATTACCTTATGTTATTATGTACAAGCTAACAGGTAGCAGGGCTGTTTCTGTTAACACTGACCTAGTATGGGAATCCAGTAATTTGGCCATTAAAACTCTGCCTGACATGCTTCAGATAGTACATCTCCTATACTGCTTTTATACTGATTTTTACTATTACATGTTATATTTATTTTAGCACTGTGTTCTTGTAAGGCAAGCATAGCTTAGTGGTAGGTCATGCAGACTAATGTTACCAACGTCCTGGGTTCGAGACTGACAGTGGGAATTTATTTTTCTTTGCAAACTTTCAAACTGAGTACAGGACCTGTCAATCAAAGTGCCATAAAGGCACTTTTAAGCACTTTAAACCAGGTCTGCGCTGCTTGCTGAGCTCACGATGCGACTGGCGGTGAGCTCCGCTAACACAAGCGCACACCCGCTAATTTCTTTGAAAGAAAAGAAAAAGGGGTGACAGGAAAGTGGTGAAAAGGGGTCACAAAGAGGGTAAGACAGTAGGGAAACAAGCGTGGGATTTGCAGGAGGGATGTAGGTAAGGCCCATAGATGCCCATGTCTTTGGCAGCAACAGCTGTGCATTTCCATGTATTTTGGTGAGACATTGGGAACCTTTCACCCCTGAGAGAGGTGTCAGGACAACATTAATATTTGTTGTAGAGCCAATTGTAATTAACTGTTTCAATGTCAAGCAGACATGTGTGCGACATGGACAGCTATGTATGGGGCGTAATTTTTTTGTGGGTACAGAGTGCCCTTTTTTTTTTTTTTCAGGTGAGAGTGGTATGTCAGGTGAAGGAAGTCGGTATAGCTGGGGAGGTAGGTTGGGTAGGTTAACAGACAAGACAGACAAGACGCATACACGGGCGGTGTATGACACATGTGGGGGGGGTTACACAATTGACGGGGACGGAGGTTGGGATTTCCAAGATGCATGAGCCCACAGATGGCAACAGTGGAACTGATATCCCCACCCATAGGCAGTTGCCACTGTTCCTTCACAGCCCAGGACGGGGCTGTGCTGGGGGCTGTGTAGGCAGGGCAACGGCCGGGGCCGTTAGCTGTGCCACACGAGCCTCAAGCTGGCGTAGGGGCCCAAGAACAGTGTCTTGGATCTCCCTTCGCACTACAGACCGGACACCGCGGAGGGTGAGTGGACTTTGCATTTGATAAGGATGCAAACAGATCATGGACTGATTGAGATTATGCCTTTTAAAAAAATGTGTCTTGCTGGTGCGACATTTGGAGACCATGGATACAACTTCAGGAAGCAATGCCTGGCCTAGCTAAATCTTACACTTCTTTCACAGTATGAAGTGTATGCATTAACTGCTGTCAAACCCTCATAACTTAGAGGCATAATGGGAGGATGGACACGTTCCCTATTGCTGATGTACCATACTGTAATGGGAGGATGTATACATTCCCTGTTGCTGATGCAACAAACTATAATGGGAGGATGTACACGTTCCCTGCTGCTGATGTACCATACTGTAATGGGAGGATGTGAACATTCCCTGTCTCAGATGCATCATACTCTAATGGGAGGATGTAGATGTTCCCTGTTGTTGATGAACCATACTTTAATGGGAGAATGTACGCATTCCCTGTTGCTGATATACCTTACTGCAATGGCAGGATATACACCTTCCCTATTGCTGATGTACCATAATATAATGGTAAGATGTACGCATTCCCTGTTGCTGATGCACCATACTATAATGGAAGGATGTATGCAGTCCTTGTTGCCAATGTACCGTACTGTAATGCAAGGATGTAAATGTTCCTGTTGTGAATGTACCATATTTTAATGGGAGGAAGTACACATTCCCCGTTGCAGATGTACTGTAGTGTACTGTAATGGGAGGATGTAAATGTTCACAGTTGCCAATCTGCCATACTATAATGGGAGGATGTACACATTTCCTTTGGCTGATGTACCATGCTATAATGGGAGGATGTACATGTTCCCTGTTGCTGATGTACCATACTTTAATGAGAGGATGCACATATTCCCTGTTGCTGATATACCATATTCTAATGGGAGACTTTACATGTTCCCTGTTGCTGTTGTACCATACTGTAACAGGAGGATTTACTTGTTCCCTGTTACTGATATACCATACTCTTAATGGGATGATGTACTTGTTCCCTGTTGCTGTTGTACCATACTATACTGGAAGAATGTACACACTCTCTTTTACCAATGTACCACACTGTACTGGGAGGATATACATGTTTATACATGTTCCTTGTTGCCGATGTACCATATTTTAATGGGAGGAAGTACACGTTCCCTGTTGCTTATGTAGCCTACTGTAATGGGAGGATGCAAATGTTATCAGTTGCCGATGTACCATACTATAATGGGAGGATGCACATGTTCCCTCTTGTTGATATACCATACTATAATGGGAGGATGTACACATTCCTTGTTGCTGATATACCACACTCTAATGGAAGGGTGTACACGTTCCTTGTTTCTGATGTACCATACTCTAGTGGGAGGATGTACACGTTCCCTGTTATTGATATATCATACTCTAATGTGAGGATGTTCAAGTTCCTGCTTGCTGCTGTACCATTGTTTAATGGGAGAATGTGGACAGATGATGTCTGTCAAATGATAGATGAAGCCAGCCCATATTTGTTAGCCTGTATCCCTGTTGGTGTAAGGGGGTAATAGCAGTTAGGATTCCTTTCTTGATTAGAGTTAACCTGGATCCTTTTATTATTGTTTTGAATTTGTGGATTTTCTAGAATATAAACAAGGGTATTTAAATTTTGAGTAGGTGGGGGGGTGAACGATTTAGCCCCTATATGCTCATAATGGATTTGGTTACTCAGTTGCAAGGCCTCTCAGCAGATAAGCATGATTTACATGCATTTGGTTTGGATAGGTCTGGGGGGCATCAGAGTGATAGTGATACCCCTCATATGGATGACCAATGTGGTGAACTATTTAACAAGTTAGCTAAGGGCACGGTGAGTCTGCGAACCGATGTGTGGCATCTCAAACTGTTTAAGGCCTATCAGGCCAAAAATATTGCATCTAGGGGCCTTAGGGTCCAGACGGTGCATATGTTAGTATGGCTGATGATACACTTACCCATGATTGGGCACAAGCACAACAGGAGGCCTCAATGACATTTGTCAACATACTGGCTTCATATTATGAATGGATAGTTGATAGAAACTGTTTAGATGTACAACAAGTATGTGAACACCTAAAACCATATGAAGGACACACCCGTTATCAAGAATGTCGAACCAAATTGTCAAAGGATTTATTTGGTATAGAGAAATCTTTAAAAAATAAAAAATTACAAAAGCTTAACCGTGATGTTAAGGACTATGAGAGAGGGAAACCCTTTGACCTCAGGAAGACAGTGAAGTTTTCTGAGGGGTGGGGGGGGGGGGTAATATGTTAAGAACAAAAAGGAAGAGACCTAGGTCAATTTTGAAAAAAATCAGGTACAGAGCATAGCAGTACCTCAGGTGAAGACTCATTAGCCATGGATGTTGAGCAAACACTCACTGAGGGGTCACCCATTACAAAGAAATCGAGGGGTATGGACCACCCTTTGGGTTTAGATGACACCGGGCGGGGGGGTAGAAAACATAGGAAACATAAACAGTGTACAGATGTTACTACAGACATTGGGGCATCGATAAATACTGTGTATAATGTTCTTAATGTCTCTTCTGTAAATCTTACAGCAGTTGAAGAACAATTACTTAATAAAGGGCTGAAATATATACCCGGTTTCTTTGTTAATGAAGATAGTGTGGTGGATGATTTGTTGGCTTTTTGTTGGACATTGAATTTGAGATTATTTTTTGGTCCTCAGGATAGGGCTCAAAGATCAGCTGAGTTCCATTTTCGGAAATTGAAATTTATGCCCCCAATGGATAAGCATGTAGCCATTTTTCAAGAAGCAGTCATTAAAGACCTGCACTTTAGGAAATATGAAGCTAGAATACTAGATCAAAATTTAACAGTGGATGAACAACAGGCATTTAGGAACCTTAAAGAGAATAAAAATATTGTTATTATTCCAGCAGACAAAGGTGGGGTGGTAGTGGTGATGGACACCGAAGATTATATTTTGGAGGCTCGCAGACAGTTGAGTAGTGCGGGACACTATATGCCAACTTCACTTGACCCCAGCTTTCATTTTAAGAAGGCGATAGATACATTCTTAGATTTGGCCTGTGAAGAAGGGGTTATTTCCTCACAAGTTAAACAACATTTGACAGTGAATGACCCTCAACAGCAGATCCTCCATTTATTGCCTAAAATTCACAAAAACCTGAATAAACCACCTGACAGGCTGATAGTGTCTGGCATTGGCTCTTTGACAGAGCCTTTGTCAGCATTTTTAACTGAACATCTGCAGCCTCTGTTTAAATTAGAGCGAGAATTCAAGATACTACGGAATTCTTGAATATTATTGGAAATTCCAAGTTGGAGGCACATTGGCTACTATGCACATTGGATGTAACAGCATTATATACAACCATTCCACATTGGGCTGGACTTGAAGCTGTGAAATATTGGTTGGATAAAGTGGACATTTATCCTCCAGGTTTTAATATCCTACTACTGTGCATGGTGGAGCATGTGCTGACCAAAAATGTCATATTTTTTCATGGGGACTGCTTTTTGCAGATTCAGAGAACAGCTATGGAGGCATCTTTTGCCCCCATATATGCTAATTTTTTTATGGCTACTTAGAGGATCTATTTATTTATGCTAGTCTGCATAATATGTACCTGCCTGAGATAGACATCTGGAGAAGGTTTTTGGATGATTGTTGGTTAGTGTGGTGGGGTGAGGCAGATTACTTGTCTGAATTTGTTCAATATTTGAACAAAAATAAATGGGGGATAGAATTTACCCTGAATGTGGACACACAACAGATTATTTTTTTTGGATGGGACTGTTACAAGGGATAGTGACAATACTTTGGCATCCAAAATATATCGGAAGTATCCACAATACAATCATTTGTTATTTGTTACCAGTTTGCATCCCTGCCATTGTATAGAAAATATACCTAAGTCCCAATTTTTAAGAATTAAAAGAATTTGCTCTTCTTTGGATGTTTATCAATGGTTTGAGGATGATCTTACTGAAAGATTTTTGGTTAGGGGGTATTGCCTTAGTAATATCAGGTCAGGTAAGAGATGGGTTGCTGATAAAAATAGGTTGGATACCCTTGTATATCATCAGAAGAAGCAGGATGATGCAGATACTATTAAGTTTGACACCACATTTGACCGCAATATTAATGTTGTTAGAGAGGTTATAGATAAAAATTGGAATATATTGCTAGCTAGTGAGGAACTGTCTGTGTTACTTTTGCCCAGATGTCAATTCTCTTATAGAAAGGGGGATACTTTAGCTTCCCAGTTTAATCATTATAAAAGTGGCAAAGGAAATCTAAATAGTAAGCATCAGGGGACTTTGACTGGTGCTAAAGTTATTGGTTCATATCCATGTGGGCATTGTTCATCCTGTAAATATATGTTAAAAACAAAACAATTTTCTAGCAAGAATACCAGTAGGGTATATTATATGAGATTTTTTGCAAATTGTGGGTAAGATTTGTTGATTTATTTGGTGACATGCTCCTGCAATGCTTTTTATGTTGGGCAGATGTCCAGGTCTATACATGTACGTATATCTGAACATCTTAGTGACATTCACAATAAGCATATGTCAAATGCCTTGTATAAACATACATTAAAACATACAAATGCTAGATTCAATTTTTTGGTGATTGATAAGGTTTGGGGGGATAGGATGAATAAATTGGGATGGCATGCTATGTTAAACAGAAAGGAAAAGTGTTGGATTATTAAACTTGGAAGTTTATTTTCCCCAGGGTTAAATGATCATATGTAATGAATAAGATTCTGAGGTAAAGGTCTGTGTTGCTTTAAATATGATTGTATGCCTAATTGATGTTAATTAATCATAGCATAAGTATTGGGGACTTATGCTTTGTATTTTATCACTGATGAAGGCTTGGTTGCCAAAACCGGTCTGATTTTTCATGGTTTGGCCACAATAAAAGAAAATATATACACTCTGTGGGTGTTGGCTTTACTTTTTTGGAGAGAATGTGGACATTCCCTGTTGCTGATGTAACATACTATAATGGGAGGATGTACATGTTTCCTGTTGCTGATGTACCATAGTAAAATAGGAGGATGGAGGCTGTACATGTTCTCTCTACCTGATATACCATACTATAATACGAGGATGTACACAATCACTGTTACTGATGTGCAATACTATAAAGGGAGGATGTACATGTTCCCTGCTGCTGGTGGACTATACAGTAATGGCAGCATGTAAATGTTCCCTGTTGCAGATGTACAATATTATGATAGAATGAAGTACACATTCCCTCTTGCAAATGTACCATACTGTAATGGAAGGATGTAAAAGTTCCCAGTTGCCAATAAGCCATAATATAATGGGAGGATGTACACATTCCCAGTTGCTGATGTACCATACTATAATTGGAGGATGTAGACATTCCCTGTTGCTGATGTACCATACTGTAATGGAAGGATGTAAATGTTCCCAGTTGCCAATGAGCCATAATATAATGGGAGGTTGTACATGTTCCCTGTTGCTGAGGTGACAAACTATAACTGGAGGATGTACACATTCCTTGTTGCTGATGTAACATACTCTAATGGGAGGGTGTACTCATTCTATGTTGCTGATATACCTTACTGTAATGGGAGAATGTACTTATTCCCTGTTGCTGTTGTACCATACTATAATGGGAGGATATACACATTCCCTGTTGCTGATATACCATACTATAATGGAAGGATGTACACGTTCTCTGTTACCGATGTACCACACTGTACTGGGAGGGTATACATGTTCCCTGTTACCAATGTACCATAATTTAATGGGAGGAAGTACATGTTCCCTTTTGCATATGTAGCGTACTGTAATGGGAGGATGTAAATGCTCCCAGTTGCTGATGTACCATACTATAATGGGAGAATGTACATGTTCCCTGTTGTTAGTTTACCATACTATAATGGGGGTTGTACACATTCCCTGTTTCTGATGTACCATACTATAATGGGAGAATGCACATGTTCCCTGTTGCTGTTGTACCACACTCTAATGAAAGGCTGTAGATGTTCCTTATGCTGATGTATCATACTCAAGTAAGAAGATGTACACGTTCCCTGTTATTGATATATCATACTCTAATGGGAGGATGTACAAGTTCCCTCTTGCTGCTGAACCATTCTTTAATGGGAGAATGTGCACATGCTCTGTCGCTGATGTACCATACTATAATGGAAGGATGTACACGTTCTCTGTTACCGATGTACCACACTGTACTGGGAGGGTATACATGTTCCCTGTTGCTAATGTACCATAATTTAATGGGAGGAAGTACATGTTCCCTGTTGCATATTTATCGTACTGTAATGGGGGGATGTAAATGTTCCCAGTTGCTGATGTACCATACTATAATTGGAGAATGTACACATTCCCTGTTGCTGATGTACCATACTGTATTGGAAAGATGTACACATTCCCTATTGCTAATGTACCATAGTATAATAGGAGGATGTAAATGCTTCCTGTTGCTAATATACCATACTATAATGGGGAGGATGTACATGTTCTTTTCACTTGAAGCACGACCTAAACTGCAATAAACTACATCTGGTAGACAAGTTATCCAAAAGAACACACCAACTAAACAGCTAAATCTTACACTTCTTTCACAGTATGAAGTGTCTGCATTAACCACTGTCAAACCCAGATAAGTTAGAGGCATAATGGGAGAATGGACACGTTCCCTGTTGCTGATGTACCATACTGAAATAGGAAGATGGAGGATGTACATGTTCTCTCTTGCTGATATATCATACTGTAATGCGAGGATTTACACAATCCCTGTTACTGATGTACAATACTATAATGGAATGATGTACACATTCCCTGTTGCTGGTGTAGGATACTATAATGGGAGGATGTACACATTCCCTGTTGTCAGCGTGCCATACAGTAATGGCAGCATGCAAATGTTCCCTGTTGCAGATGTACCATATTATGATGGTAGGAAGTACACGTTCCCTGTTGCCAATGTAACATACTCTAGTGGAAGGATGTAAATGTTCCCAGTTGCCAATGTGCCATAATATAATGGGAGGATGTACACATTCCCTGTTGCTGATGTAACATACTCTAATGGGAGGATGTACACAGTCCCTTTTGCTGATGTACCATACTGTAATGGAAAGATGTGCACATTCCCTCTTGCTAATGTACCGTAGTATAATAGGATAATGTAAATGCTTCATGTTACTGATATACCATACTATAATGGGAGGATGTACATGTTCTTTTCACTTGAAGCACGAACTAAACTGCAGTAAACTACATCTAGTAGACAAGTTATCCAAAAGAACACACCAACTAGTAGAAATGTTCAGTTTTATTCCAACAAAGCTTTCAGTGCTGATGAATGGAGTTTTCCTGAAAGCTTTGTTGGAATAAAACTGAACATTTCTACCAGTCGGTGTGTTCTTTAGGATGTACAGGTTCCCTGTTGCCGATGTACCACACTATAACATGAGATGTACACATTGCCTTTTGCTGATGTACCATACTCTAATGGGAGGATGTACAGATTTATTGTTGCTGATATACCATACTCTAATGGGAGGATGTACACGTTCCTTATTGCTGATGTACCATACTCCAGAGGAAGTATGTAAACGTTCCCTGTGCTGATGTACCATACTTTTATGGGAGGATGTACACATTCCCTGTTGCTGATATACCTTACTGTAATGGGAGTATGTACACATTCCCTTTCTTCTGATGTGCCATACTATAATGAGAAGATGTACATATTCCAAGTTGCTGATGTACCATACTATAATGGGAGGATGTACAGGTTACCTGTTGCTTATAAAACATACTATAATGTGAGGATGTACACAATTCCTGTTGCTGATGTACCATACTCTAGATGAAGTATGTACATGTTCCCTCTTGCTGATGTACCATACTTTAATGGGAGGATGTACACATTCCCTTTTTTCCGATGTGCCATACTATAATGAGATGTACATGTTCCTAGTTGCTGATGTACCATACTATAATGGGAGGATGTACATGTTCCCTGTTGCTGATATGCCATACTATAATGTGAGGATGTACACAATTCCTGTTGCTGATGTACCATACTATAACAGGAGGATGTACATATTTTCTGTTGTTGATATAGCATGCTATAATGGGAGGTTGTATACATCCCTTGTTGTTGACATACCGTACTATAATGGGATGATGTACATGTTCCTTTTTGCTGACATACCATACTATAATGAGAGGATGCATATGTTCCCTGCTGCCGACGCACCACACTACAACTATGATACCTGACGTAACAGTCATCACACTCCCACAGAAAGATTAAGTTGAAAGGAGTGAAGCAAACAGCACTGTCCTCATTAGCAAAACATTGACACAATTTGTATTCCAAAGCAATTTATATATGTTATACTGTCTGCTTTGTGAACTATCCCTACTTCCAAAAGTGTAGCTGACGTGACTGTAACCAATAGTGGTGCCTAGGCAAATGCACAACCTTCTTGTTTCTGTTAGACAAAAAACTGTGATTAAACGTAAAGATGTAGTGCTGTGCTTTAAGTATGAACTGAAATACACAAAAGTTTACTGTGGACAGTCTGTGAGTTTTTAAAAGAAATTAATTACCGTAGCAATAGATGAGGGTAAATCAATATGCACTGCATATGTAGACCTTGCAAAGGCATTTGACACCATTGCATACTTGAGTATTGCAGATAAACCATCCAAGCTAAATGCTAATCTTTTTGTATTTCACTGGATAGCAAATTTACCTTACAAGCAGAACACAGGGAATTATGGAGGACTTTTCTAAGTCCTCTAAAATATCTGTCACTAACAGTGTGCCCCAGGGTATAGTCCGTGAGCCACTCCTCTTTGGCATTTACTTTTTATAGGTTAAAGGTGTGTGGCTGACTAAGTTTGGAGATGACTGTAAATTCAATGCCATCATAAACTCCCCAGAGGACACCAAGCTCATCCAAGAGGGCCTTTCTCAAACCACTAACTGGTGTGAAAATCATGGACTAAAACTGAATGCCAAGAAATATATAATTGTATACTTCAATAAGCAAGAAGTCCCTTGTAAGTACCACATTGACAACACACCCATGGAAACTGATTCAGTAGTTAGGGACCTGAGAGCCTATGTAGTCAATGAACTGTCCTTTAATCACCACTTATTAATCAGTGAAAGAACGTGCTTTTTCATTGCACAGCTTATTACTAAGGATATGGAATCCAGGGCTGTGCACTCACCAAACTGATCATTGAATATATTACCCCCTTTGGTATGTACTTGTCCAAGCATTTAATACAACTCAAATGTCCACAATGCTTCCTTAAAAAGAAAATCAAGGGTCTAAATCATAAAAAGTATGCAAACCATCTCAAAGCCTTGTGCCTCTTCTCAATATCATACAGACTACTGATGGGTGATCGCTGTCTCATGTGCAGAGCCTTAACAGACCCTTTTCTGTCAGACCTACTGTACACTCACAAGTTGAGTGGAGGCATAAACACCTGTTGAAGAGATCTAAATCTCTTATGTAATATGAATAGAATATGTGGGAGAGATAGATATGTGTGTCACATGGAATACCACTTTGTGGATTTGTTTTTCTGTCCATATAAAACAAAGTGCTTCTCTTATACTATTCAGACATACTCAGGATGACTGAATGTGTAACCACAAATTGATCCCTTATTTAGGACCCTTATCCCTCATGGATAGGATCAAAATGTAAATGTTCTACTCATCTCTGTGCTATTTGTATTTAAACTATAAGGTTTAAAAATCCATGGGAAAATATGGCTAGGCTTGTAGATATCCTTATACCTGATTGGCCTATTAAGTACATATGAACCAATGATTACATTTTGGAACACATAAAATAAGGCAGACTGACAATGTAGCATAAAAGACAGATGATACAAATGCTGAGGCCCAGAGTTTAGAAAGAATAGACCAGGTACCGCTGTACATGTTTTTTTCTGCCGAATGCAAGCAATTGTGTTATATTGCTAACTGTGACTCCCCACCACTGGACCAGTAATCAAGGAACCTCAATCCTCACAACTAGTACCAGTAGGGGACATACATTGGGAGGATGGCAAGTACACACACACTGTTTCCAGATGCATCTCTCTTCATCGAGTGCAATTTTCCTTAAGAGCACACAGAGACTACAGTCAGTCCAGGGCTGGTTTATTCCTCTTTCTCCAGATCCTCAATAAGACTCCCCACTGGCACACCTGCAGAGTTAAGATCTCAGCTGAGTGGCCTAGCCAAGACCTCCAGCACCCTCTCTGTCCAACCAGTTCTTTGTGCCCCTGCCCAAATAGCTGACACACACACACACACACACACACACACACACACACACACACACACACACACACACACACACACACACACACACACATGGGAAAGGATGGCACAGGCTTACTAGCTGTTTCCCCTTCTGCCCAGACTATAAGGTAGCTATCACTGCCACCAGCCACTCTTTATTAGCTACTTTAAGGTCCTTAACAAAGGGTGCCCAATCTTACTGTGTAATGGTACTATTAATACAAATGGTAGTTTAACCAAGAGCAAGGCTATTAGGAGTGGCCCACAGTGCCAACAAATAAATATGAAAGTACTCTCTGAACTTACATATCTCCAGACAGATCAGACACAATGAAATATTTAAATATATCTAATAATAAATAATAAAAGAACAAGACAATACGAAATATCTATTTACAGTGACATCATAGTTTAAAATCACAGGGACTATTTTAAACAACATTGCAGGATGGCCTTAAATAAACAAAGAAAAACATCTAAATTAAGCTTTGCTTCATTCCTGATTACATCTAAGAGAGTTAGTATTCCCTAGTACACTTACTTAATCAGAGCAAGGCAGACGTGGTGAATGGTTTTTGTTAGGTCCAAGATAAAATACAGAATGCGGTCTCTCTCTCTCTCTCTCTCTCTCTCTCTCTCTCAGAGACCTCGCCAATTAACATATCAAATATTACTGCTGGGATGGCTTGCAGAAAGACATCATTTCTTGTCATCTAACTCTAACCCAGATGAAAACTCCCACTACTGGAATCTGACAGTATTTAGCATCTACTTGTGAAAATGCATAGACAAGGGCTTTTCTTCAGCTCTTTGGCAAATGGTAGAAGTCATAAAACAATAAAACACTTCCAAGACAATACAAAAAGCTCGTTAGTTTTGGACATTCACCCAATATACAGCGTTTTTTGCCTCTTCCTGTGAGAAAGAGGCCAGTGTCAAGAAACCGTTCCAGCAGCAGAGGTCGCAGGAAGAGAAAGTTTTCTGGTGTAGATCAAGATCAGAAATGCCATGTGAGAGACTGAATGAACTTGTGTTCAATTTTTCCAGGTTTGACTTTACAATATCTGACCTTTCTTTGCTTAATAAAGGACTTACTTATATTCCCTCACAAGGCAGTAGCCTGAGTGAGATGTTAATTGACTTAAGAGTTTTTGGACGTTTAGTTTCTTTAAAATTGTTTTTTCATGATAAACAAATCATGAAAGGAAGGACGTCTGTTTGCCCTCCTGAGTTTAAGCGTAAAAGTACATTTACAAAAGTACTACCAGCTCAAATTGAATGTTTTATTAAACTCTGTGAAAAAGATTTTTATAAATATTTTTACATACAAAAAAGAAGTGTGTATTTTTCAATATGTCTAGGGATGAATGGTGTTCTTTACAGAGTTTAAGCCACAACACTGAACTGATGATCAAGCCAGCTGATAAGGGGGGCGGGATTGTTTTGCTTAAAACCGTAGATTATAATGCAACCATGCACTCAATGTTGAAGGAAGTCACTACATACAGCAAGATTGATACTATTGTATTAGCAAGAATTATTAGGAATATTCAAGAAGGAATTTATGATCTATTGATGTGTAGACAAATAAGTCAGGAATTGTATGATTATTTTTATGTGAAACAACCCGTGATTCCTTACATCAAGGGACTTCCTAAAGTACACAAGAAGATAGTTCCGTTACCCATGTGCCCCATAGTATCTGGCGAGGGATGGGCTACGGAGATGATATCTGTATATATTGAGAAGGTATTAAGTCCCATGGTTAGAATGATTTCCACCATACTTAGGGATACCTACCAACTGATAGATATAAGGCTGAAATTAATTCTGTTGTAAATATGCTGAAAGAAAAAGCTTGCTTAAATGCAGAAACAGAGTTTAGTAATATGTGATCAGCAATCATACTAAATGACTATGGCTTGGAAAATAAGGAACCTGCTGAATGGACATTTTTCCCTTACTGACTTAAAAACAGGATGTATGCAAGAGCAAAAATGCAAAATCTGCTTTTAAAGAACACTGACATGTTTTTCTGCATATAAAAAAATGGACACAATATGTTTCCTAAAATAACAGGATGGACACAATAAGTTTCCTAAAACAACAGGATATGTTTATGACACTGTGACAATCTGTTTCCTCAAAAATATGTTTTTCTGCATGGAAAACAGGACATGTTTATCAGCATTGGCACAAGAACAGATGTTTTTATAAAAAGATCCAAATAGAATACAGGATGTTCACACTGTCAGAACAATGTGTTTCCTCAAAAACATGTTTTTTCTGCATGGACAACAGGACACTGTTATCAGCATTGGCAAAAGAACAGATGTTCTTGTACAAAGATCCAAATAGAATACAGGATGTTCACACTGTCAGAAAAGCTGGTCTCTTACAAGACATTGTTAAACAAGGAAGCTTAGTATTGTTTCTACAGGATGAGCAATTCTCCAAAATAGAATATCAAGAGGAAATGTATATGTTTATGCATGACTAAAACTGTATATAAAGAGCTGTATAAATCCAGTTATGTTAGAGGTATGGTAGGGACTCATTTGTCCTGAGGTAAATGTTATATCTCTCACATCGTCTGTACTATATGAGAAGTAAAGTTGGAACAGTACTTTTAAGCTGCAACGTTAGTACGTTTGGTTTATTATAAAAAAATTATTTGTTACTGCTCTCTAAAGTTGATGCTGCAAAGTATATTCTCTCATCAGTGTATATTCTGCAAATTTCTGTATGCAACAGACTGCGAATGCAAATATAACCAGACATTGAATTTTAGCAGAATCCAGCCAGCAAGACTGAGTGTCTTAAGAAGACTTCAAATCCATCACACCAAGCAAGTAAGAGCCATATAATTTTCCAATGGCAAGCTAGCCTGCATTTGAACCTACAATCTGCAATTCAAACACAGGGGGAGTGATGGTAAGCCCTGCAGAGGGTCACTTCAGTCAAATTGCAGTAACTAACATTTGTACGTATGTGTAAATCCTAAAGAGAAGTATTCCAGTTTATGCAGCTTGCAGTAGTAAAGTTTTTTAGACGTCTAAAATCTGGAGTGAGACTAGTTCAAGAAATTCGTAGTGCCATAAATTCTCCAAGAAAAGGTGGATGTCCACTTGTACAGCAGTCCGCTGCCTGTTGTGCTTCACCAGCTTCTCAAGTGACTCTGAAAAATTTCTAGCCATCAGCAACAGCAGCCTGATCACCTGTTTTCTTGCTAACTGGTAAGACTTTTTTTTGTGTCACATATTTAGTGTGGATGATGTTAAACAGTTTGTATATTCATACATAGTTTGTATATTCTTAGACAGTTTGTATATTAGACAGTATGGATATTATTTATAATTTATGCAGGAGTAAACCAAACTTTAGTAAATTGCAATGTTGGTATACACAGCACATTAGTAAATGTAAAACATTATTAGGGCAGGTTGATAGTAAGGCATTATGCAAATGTATTACAATATTTGACTGGTATCTCAAAGAAAACCATGTGAAATATGACAAATATTTATTGTGTGCTTCAACAAAAACTGCGTTTTGTGTATTATGCCACAAAAAAGTATTGCATCATATTGCTAAAAAAATAGACTGTGAAGACAGATCTGTTCATGATAAAGAATTAACTAAGGGTAAAGTGTTTCCATTACATTCTGATGTTGAACAGTTATGTCCTGTCACCACATGTGAATCAAATCAGTTACTGATAGAACCCCTAGTACATTTTGTTACAAAGAAATGTAGTAAACTTCTAAAAGACAGACACAATGAGTACAGGAAGTTTAGAAAAGTTATACATACATCTTTTCAAAAGTGCATAGGAGTTTCAAATTCAGCAGAACAGCTTACTAAAGAATGTCAGAAAGACCATGCAACATTACAGGAAATTCAACAGCAATTGCAGGATAAAGGAAATAAATTAGCTGAACTGACAAAGACTGGGAACTTCCTGCATACACAGTTAATCTGTGCAAAAGAAATATATTTTATAATATGTTTATGTTTTGAAAATGGTTAAACATACATGGTAGGATGGTAGGATCTGATGTCTGGACAAATCATTTTTAAATGTTTTACTTTTATTCAGTTAAAGCAAGACATCTATCAGTACTACAGTAAGTAAAGCATATGAATGACATTTATTAGCATAGTCAAAAGGTAAACAAAACTGTTCTAGTGTATACAATTAAATACAAATAAATAATAGTTTATAGAATATAAAATGTGAGCTCAGACCTTCCTAGACTGAATGAATAGTTACAGGAAATGCTGAAAAGATAAGATAAACAAGACTGATTGCCAGACAAGTAGCTTGAGTTTTTCTAAAGCATCATTGTTATTAAAACATAATTGTTAAAATGTTTACAGGCAACACTATTTGCTAATTATAATAAAGTCACAATTGTGCATAGATCTCACTGATAATCTGTTTGCAAGTAAATGTTAAAAGTGAAGAAAAAAACTCAGTTGCATCAAGTACAGCCAGCAAATGGGCTATAGTATACATACAGTTCAAATCAATTGTGCAGGAGGGTGTAAATGCCTACTAGTGGTAATAAACATCAAAAGCTTTATAAAAAATGATCAGATCAGACAAAGGTCTATAGTTTGGTAACCTAATAAAATAAATGTATAACCAAAGTGTAGGGCTGACATACATTCTATTCTCACAGCATAAAGCAGATAATAGTGCAGTACTACAGGGGGAGGGGTACTTTCTCAGTTTTACACTGACTGTATAAGCAGTACTGCACAAGGGTCTGAAATAAAGCTATAGAAAAAATAAACAACAAGGGTCTGAAATAAAGCTATAGAAAAAATAAACAACAAGGGTCTGAAATAAAGCTACATAAAAATAAATAATAAGGGTCTAAAATAAAGCTACAGGAAAAAATATCTCATTCCTTCTTGACAATACTCTTTTAGGGAGAGGAAAAAACAGGTATTAGTGTATTAAAAATACTGGTAAACTGGATTAAACCTGACAGGATAAGATATTTTACAAGTTGTTAATAGCTGTATTTACAACCTGTTAAACTGTAAAGCTATACAAGAGATGGTTTAAAAACAAGAGATGGCTTAAAATTGATTACAGCTATACAAGAGAGAGTAAAAACATGTAAAAAACTGAACAAGATTGGTCACTATTTTAATATGTTTTTGGCAAAACAATGTTGGTATAAAAAAGCATGAATATTTTTAATTAAGTATGTAGTTTAAAATAACAGGACATATGCCTTTGGTGGCAATTCCACTAGATATTTCTAAAGAGACAAACATTTTCCAAGATTTTGCTTAATATTAATGTTATCAAATTTGTAAGATTAGACTTAATGTACTTTATAGTCTTTGTATGTACAAATGTAGAATATTTCAGTACAAATGATAGTCTTTGTATGTACAAATGCAGAAGAATTCAGTACAAATTAAATTAATGCCTAGTAATGAATATGTGTAAAAAAACCATGTTTTAAAAAAAAAATAAATAAAAAATGGGTCCAGGATACCTACTAGATTGAAATGCATGAACAGCAAACAGTCTGTATAAATACACACTGTACAGGACACATCGTAATAAGTTCAAAAGTAATTTGTCAAGTTGTAATATCACTGGTTTTACCCCAGTAAAATAATTGCTTTCAAATATTTATTATCTAAGCCCAGTTCAGTATTTTACCAAGATGTTATTGAGCAGTTCAGAGACATGAACACAATGTGATGGTTAAAATGACATTAAAACTGTATATTTTCAGCAGTGTATAAATGCTTGCAGTAGCACATAGTTATTGTCTCTTATAGTTAATTCAACAGTTGCAAAGAGTTAATGGAACAGTTCTAAGTCATAAATTAAATTCTGTGATTGCAAAAGAATAAATTGATCAAGTTAAAAAAAATAACATTAAAGCAGACACAGCTCATAATTGATAAAATATTTTCACAGAATGGTCTGCAAAAGAAAAAGTTTTAAATACATTCAGTATTTGTAGTAATACTTAATATAATTGTATTAACTATGTAAAATTGCATTTTGACTTTTATCAAAAGAAGACTATAGGTTTGTTTCTTAATGTGTTTTCTATATAAAATGTTTTGAGTATGTTTAAAAACAGAGGGAATTGTTAGATTTTATGAATATAAGGCTGAAATTAATTCTGTTGTAAATATGCTGAAAGAAAAAGCTTGCTTAAATGCAGAAACAGAGTTTAGTAATATGTGATCAGCAATCATACTAAATGACTATGGCTTGGAAAATAAGGAACCTGCTGAATGGACATTTTTCCCTTACAGACTTAAAAACAGGATGTATGCAAGAGCAAAAATGCAAAATCTGCTTTTAAAGAACACTGACATGTTTTTCTGCATATAAAAAAATGGACACAATATGTTTCCTAAAATAACAGGATGGACACAATATGTTTCCTAAAACAACGGGATATGTTTATGACACTGTGACAATCTGTTTCCTCAAAAATATGTTTTTCTGCATGGAAAACAGGACATGTTTATCAGCATTGGCACAAGAACAGATGTTCTTATACAAAGATCCAAATAGAATACAGGATGTTCACACTGTCAGAACAATGTGTTTCCTCAAAAACATGTTTTTCTGCATGGACAACAGGACACTGTTATCAGCATTGGCAAAAGAACAGATGTTCTTGTACAAAGATCCAAATAGAACACAGGATGTTCACACTGTCAGAAAAGCTTGTCTCTTACAAGACATTGTTAAACAAGGAGGCTTAGTATTGTTTCTACAGGATGAGCAATTCTCCAAAATAGAATATCAAGAGGAAATGTATATGTTTATGCATGACTAAAACTGTATATAAAGTGCTGTATAAATCCAGTTATGTTAGAGGTATGGTAGGGACTCATTTGTCCTGAGGTAAATGTTATATCTCTCACATCGTCTGTACTATATGAGAAGTAAAGTTGGAACAGTACTTTTAAGCTGCACTGTTTGTACGTTTGGTTTATTATAAAAAGTTATTTGTTACTGCTCTCTAAAGTTGATGCTGCAAAGTATATTCTCTCATCAGTGTACATTCTGCAAATTTCTGTATGCAACAGACTGTGAATGCAAATATAACCAGACTTTGAATTTTAGCAGAATCCAGCCAGCAAGACTGAGTGTCTTAAGAAGACTTCAAATCCATCACACCAAGCAAGTAAGAGCCATATAATTTTTTCAGTAGTTTAACGAAGAGCAAGGCTATTAGGAGTGGCCCACAGTGCCAACAAATAAATATGCAAGTACTCTCTGAACTTACATATCTCCAGACAGATCAGACACAATGAAATATTTAAATATATCTAATAATAAATAATAAAAGAACAAGACAATACTAAATATCTATTTACAGTGACATCATAGTTTAAAATCACAGGAACTATTTTAAACAACATTGCAGGATGGCCTTAAATAAACAAAGAAAAACATCTAAATTATATTACATCTAAGAGAGTTAGTATTCCCTAGTACACTTACTTAATCAGAGCAAGGCAGATGTGGTGAATGGTTCTTGTCAGGTCCAAGATAAAATACAGAATGCGGTCTCTCTCTCTCTCTCTCTCTCTCTCTCTCTCTTTCCCTCAGAGACCTCACCAATTAACATATCAAATATTACTGCTGGGATGGCTTGCAGAAAGACATCATTTCTTGTCATCTAACTCTAACCCAGATGAAAACTCCCACTACTGGAATCTGACAGTATTTAGCATCTACCTGTGAAAATGCATAGACAAGGGCTTTTCTTCAGCTCTTTGGCAAATGGTAGAAGTCATAAAACAATAAAACACTTCCAAGACAATACAAAAAGCTTGTTAGTTTTGGACATTCACCCAATATACAGCGTTTTTTGCCTCTTCCTGTGAGAAAGAGGCCAATGTCAAGAAACCGTTCCAACAGCAGAGGTCGCAGGAAGAGAAAGTTTTCTGGTGTATATCAGAGATCAGAGACGCCATGTGAGAGACTAAACGAACTTGTGTTCAATTTTTCCAGGTTTGACTTTACAATATCTGACCTTTCTTTGCTTAATAAAGGACTTACTTATATTCCCTCACAAGGCAGTAGCCTGAGTGAGATGTTAATTTACTTAAGAGTTTTTGGACGTTTAGTTTCTTTAAAATTGTTTTTTCATGATAAACAAATCATGAAAGGAAGGACTTCTGTTTGCCCTCCTGAGTTTAAGCGTAAAAGTACATTTACAAAAGTACTACCAGCTCAAATTGAATGTTTTATTAAACTCTGTGAAAAAGATTTTTATAAAAAAGAAGTGTGTATTTTTCAATATGTCTAGGGATGAATGGTGTTCTTTACAGAGTTTAAGCCACAACACTGAGCTGATGATCAAGCCAGCTGATAAGGGGGGCGGGATTGTTTTGCTTAAAACCGTAGATTATAATGCAACCATGCACTCAATGTTGAAGGAAGTCACTACATACAGCAAGATTGATACTATTGTATTAGCAAGAATTATTAGGAATATTCATGAAGGATTTTATGATCTATTGATGTGTAGACAAATAAGTCAGGAATTGTATGATTATTTTTATGTGAAACAACCCATGATTCCTTACATCAAGGGACTTCCTAAAGTGCACAAGATGGTAGTTCCGTTACCCATGCGCCCCATAGTATCTGGAGAGGGATGGGCTACGGAGACGATATCTGTATATATTGAGAAGGTATTAAGTCCCATGGTTAGAAAGATTTCCACCATACTTAGGGATACCTACCAACTGATAGATATGTTTAAACAGCTTTCTGTTAACTAGAAAACAGACATCTGTCTTCTAGTTACATTAGATGTAAAAAACCTGTTTACATTGGTCCCTAATGAATATGGTATAGAAGCCATTAGGGAACTGTTGAGCCATGATGTCAGTTTTAAGAAGGATCAACAGATACTTATATGTGCTCTATTAGACATGGTTCTAGCAAATAATGTCTTTATGTTTAGAGACAAGTTATATTTGCAAAAATGGGGTGTCGCTATGGGCACCCCATGCGCAAATACGTATGCTAACCTGGTAGTTTACTTCTGGGAAAAGATCCACCTTTTTAATAGCAAATACCATGATAACGTTCTGCTTTATAGGAGGTTTGTGGATGATATCCTTATATTTTGGAAGGGAACTGTAGAAGAAATAAAGGAATTCATCATTTATTTAGAGTCCACTACTAGCTTCCTGAGATTTACGATGGATTATTCTAATGAAGTCATAAGTTTTTTAGACATCAATATAAGCATAGATAGACATGGCAAAGTTTTAACTTCTTTATACAGAAAACCATGTTGGAAAAATACTTTGCTTCAATTCAGCAGCATGCATCCCCGCCATATTTTTCCTAACATAGTCAGGAGTCAATTCACCAGACTAACCAGGCTATGCAAAGTGAGTAATGAACTAGAAGAGCAGGCTGATGCGATGGAACACCTCTTTATTGAGAAAGGCTATGATAGAGGTATGGTAAAACAAATTAGGAACCTGGTATTTAATAAAAGTAATAATACAGATAGTAAAGGGTATATCGGGTCCAAGAGTTATTTACCAGCTACTAAGGAGATGAAGGACAAGAAAGTAACTTTTACCACCAGATTTACTAATGATAATAAAGAAATAACAGGGATTATAAGAAAAAATTGGCATATAATAACAATAGATTCATTTATTGCGGATATTGTAGGTATAACACCTCAGTTTACCTATAGAAATAGTAAAAATTTGAAGCAGTTACTTTGTATTGAACACGAACAGCATTTAGATAAACATTGCCTAGAACTTAATGTGAGAATGGGTACATATCCTTGCAGGAAGTGTAATATGTGTAGTTTGATTACTGATTCACAGGTGTTTATACATCCAGATATATGTTTTTGAACCCAGATTTTTTGCCTCTTGTAACAGTACTAATCTCATATATTTAGCCACATGTACACAATGCAAAGCGTTCTATGTTGGCTTGACAAAGAGAAGACTCAAAGATAGGTTGTGTAATCATTCATATGAAATTAAAAAGTCCAACCAGCAGAATGCTTTAGCTAGACACATTATGCTGAATGAGGGACATGACTTCAGATTTAGAGTTTTACAATTAATAACCCCTAGAAGAAGAGGGGGTAGTAACATGAATTATTTAGAGACCTTAGAATTAGGATGGATTTTTAAATTGCAAGCACATTTACCATCTGGCCTTAATCAGTCTATAAACATAAAGCCCATACTCGAAGCACGTAGTAATAAATGAAGGTAGTTATATTTTGATACAAACATATTTATTTACTTATTTGTTTAAAAGTATATTATAGGTGTTTTACTAAACACAAATATATCTTGTATTTGTTATATGTGATATATTCATTCATTTATTTATTATTTATATTGGTTATATTTATTTGATTATACATATCTACACTCACATACATAAGCGTATATCTTTACATATTTTGACATATATTTTTTATATATATTTCACATTACTTTCATATTATTTTTATACTTTATACATTTTATATGTATGCTTTTTCATATGTTTCATATGTTCTGAAAGAATATGTGCTAGAAGTGATGAGCATCTGGTGGTCGTAAAATACTTGTGTTTATTTATTCATTTCATTCATTTATATTTATATATATTTTTTACATTGTGCTCTTTTATATATATATATATATATATATATATATATATATATATATATATATATATATATATATATACATATATATATATATATATATATATATATATATATTTTTTTTTTTTTTTTTTTTCCTTCATCTCCTTGTTCTATGGAATGTATAGTTTTCAGAGTGACAGAACTTTAAGGCTGTTTTATTTGCTGTGATTTCCCATCACCAGGGTTTGCAGCGATATTAGGCAGCTAGTATATGATTGTTGTACTGCATTTTTGATTAACTATTTAATTGTATAATTGTTTAATTAATTGATTAATTGATTATTACTTTCGAATGTGAGTTTTTGTATAAAAATGGTCATTAAAATGTAGATGTTAAGATCTGAAGAAGCATACTAGTTGGTACGTGAAAGCGCTCATCTGTTCTCCTTTTTGTTGCCTCATTCAATAAATGAGTTGGACTTTTACTCAGTAGTTTTTCTCGTGGTGGTTTTCACTCGTGTATGATTTTCATATAGTTTTGGACATTAGGAGGAATTCAATAAAGCTTGCACAGATTGATTTGCCATGTAGGCATAGTGACACAGAGCTTACGTGGGAGTAAGCAGCCATGCAATCCAGTAAACAGAGCAGAGGGGCATGCACGAGCTTGCTGACACGGACGTGTCAGTGGCATGCAAATCAAATGTTTAAGCTGATTGGAGTTCAGCAGTGCCCGTTTGTGCAGCGCGCCACTCAGCTAAGCAGGGTGGGGGAGGGGGTTGTGTCCAGTGCTGCTAAGCTTTGTTTAGCTGTGGGACATGTGTTTTAGCTAGTTTGAGCTATGTTAAGCATGTCCGTACATGGGAGTGTGTCCAGACTGCTGAGCAGTGTTTATACAATTGCCACAGGTTTGCCCGCCATGCTGCAGTGCTTAGCAGGGAAGGCAGTATAACTAAAAAAAAGGAAATTAGTTGGGAAAGCCAGTCATGTATAAAATACTGATAACCCCTGTTCCACTTACACTGGGCCATTCAAAACCCTCAATGATGTATTTGGCAGGTGGAATGTATCATAGTTATTTAATCGCACAGGCTGCATCTGCAGCAAAGCACTATAAAGTATGCATAGACTCTACAATCTGACTTTTCCCCCATACTCTGCACCATTGGAGTACAGACTTGGGAATTTTAACAGACATAATGCTAGGGGCTGCTGCTGCTCTGCTACATCTGTATTTGTTAGAGACTAGGGTCAGTGCTGATACTGCCACTGACAACAGGGCTAGACTGAGAAGGAGAAGAGTGTTCAGGCCAAGGGCACCCTTCC
>NC_056733.1:1724572809-1724647809 GCF_019279795.1 Protopterus annectens | reverse complement strand
CCTCCTTCGAGCACCCCTGTCAATCCCCATGTGTGGGACCTCACCAGCTCTCTGGCTATGGCTAGTGTCTACACTCACTGATGCCATAGTTGCCACACTCTCCTGTTCAATGTCTCCCACTCTGACTGTCTAATATCTGTGGCCGCATGGGACTGGGTATGTGTTGGCATACTCACTGTGTGCAGGGACACTGGGGGAGGAAGTGGGATGTCAACCCATGGGACAGATTCAGCCCCCAACAACCCCACCTGTGCCTCACTATGGCCACCATCATCATTAGAGTCTGATAACACATTAACATCAGGTTGCAAGGTGGATACACTCCAACCCCCATGTTCACCTGTGAGGAAGAAGACAAAATAAGTACATTACTACCTGCACTATTATGTATGGTAATCTACACACATACACCTACAGTTGAGGAGCCACAACTGAATTACACATGCCACATCTTATTTCTTATCCCATGCACAACACACAAGCAGACTACAACATGCACAGATGAGACCGGCCCTTTATAACATGCACTGCAGCTATGTCCAGTTAATGTTGATAAGCAATATTTCAGTATATCTGATAGATCTACACTTAAAACACAGTACACCCATCTTGAGCATACTATAAAATCAGTCACCATATAAACGCTGTCCCCTAATGGCTCTACAACACCACTTCCAAGTCAGTAAAATTCAAAGATATATCCAAAATCCACTGGTACTACTCCACTTGTAGGAAATTGTAGTCAATAATCCAGGAATGAAATAGAAATAACAGCTTTATTCACAAAACGACACAAATAGTAAGCGCTTTCGCCCGTAGGCTTCTTCAGACTTTACAAGCAATACTCCATAGGTTCTATTTAAATAACCCTCCCAATACAATGATTGGTGAAAATTTTCAAAGTCAGATTCATAATTTAAAGCGCTAAACACACAACAATAATAAACATGCTGAAAAATTTTTAAAACCGTAAAATTTTTAAACATACAATATTTGATAAAAGCATGTAAAAATCTATAAGTATAAAAAGTCTATAGATGTCTAAATACTAATATATGCTATATACTAAAAAATCACATACACAGATACACACAGTACAACATCAAATAGCAGCCACTACATTAATACATTATTAAATCATTTAGGTCTAAAGATCTTCCTACTTTTCAGAAATGGTTTAATTTGGACCTTATCATTTAAACCCGGTGATTCATCCGCCCTCCATCTAATTATCCATCTAAGTTCGCATTCGAGGGTCCGATTTATTAAATCACCTCCTCTATGATTGGTCACTAAATGCTGTATAATACAAAAATTAAAAATGTGACTGGGACCTGTTTCCTTACAATGTTTGGCCAGGGCATTGGACTCAGATCCTATCCTAATATGATAATTGTGCTCCCTGATGTGATCTTTAAGAGCCCTGTTGGTTTTCCCAACATAAAATGAAGGGCATGCTTCACACCTTGCCAGGTAGACAACATTTTTGCTATCGCAACTAGTATCTGTGTTAAAATAAAACATATATCCAGTTACCGGATGCACGAACGCCATGTCCTTGTTAATGTAACTGCAATGATTGCACTTACCACAAGGCATGGTGTTTCTATCCGGTCTGATAGCCATCTGTTTAAAGCCTGCATTTCTCGGTTTACACAATAACCTCTTTAGATTAGGTTTGTTTTTAAAAACTATTTTGGGTTCAGGTCCTACTATTTTACCTATCTCACTATCAGATAGTAGGATATCCCAATGTTTGGCCATCATACCTCTCACTTCCTTTGTGTCTCTGGTAAAAAACATAGATGGCCTAGCTTCCATCCTACTAGATGGCGTACCATTCTCAAATTGAATAGTTTGCTCAGAAAAATAGGGTCTTGCTCTGGTAGCTCTTAAATCATTCACTTCCATAATTACTTTCTCGATCAATTTACCATCATAGCCCCTTTCAATAAACTTCTTTCTCAGCCCTTCTACTTCCCTTCTATAACCATCCTCCAAGGGATTAAATCTAGATGCTCTCATGAACTGACCTTTCAATATATTGTGAAAGATATGATGGGGGTGCATGCTGTCCCTATGAAGTAGTGTGTTCCTATAACATAACTTTCGATGGATGGAAGTGTTAAGGAGTCCATTATCTAGTTTAAACACATCTACATCCAAATATGAAATTCTGCTATTCGAATAATTCAAAGTAAATTTCAAAAAGTCAGTGGAAGTATCCATGTAGTCCACAAAACTTCTCAACGTATCAACATCCCCAAACCAAATAAAAAAGAGGTTGTCCACAAATCTGCGGTACATACCTACAAATTTCCTAAATAAATCAGATTTATACAGAAACTTGTCCTCCCATGCTGCCATTACAAGGTTGGCATAGCTATTGGCACAAGATGTGCCCATAGCCACGCCATCCCTTTGGAGGTAGACGTCCTCCCCAAAAACAAAAACATTATTCGACAGTATTGTTTCCAGATACAGTGTAAGTAAATCTATTTTATTTGCCAAAAAATCTGAGTGCAAACATAAGTAATCTTGTATATAATGAATGCCTGTGTCATTAGGTATCATTGTAAATAAACTGACAACATCCAGGGTAACCAAAAAATATTGTTTACCCTCATCCAAACTACTAGTGTAAGTGTACAAATCTATCAGAAATTGTTTACTGTCTCTAAGTATATAACTATTCATATCAACCAAGGGTCTTAAAGCCATCTCCGTATAAATTGATAATGGCTCTGTGACCCACCCCTGGCCAGCTACAATCGGTCTCATCAGAGGCATAGTTCCGAGATTTGTGTATCTTTGGTAGTCCCTGGATAACCGGTACCACTGGATTCTCAACTTTAAAATATTTATATAACTCCTCAGTAATACTGGATGACATAATAAGGTCATCCAGTGTGTAATAGACATCAAAAACCTTTTCCTTCACTATCTCCATGTCTATTTTATGATAAAATTTTTCAGCACTTAGAAGTTGATTCATTCTCTCATTATAATCAATTAAATCCATCAGTACAATAGGGCCTCCCTGTGGATGCTGTGTCACCCACCTTCATGATGTATGGGGTGATGGATGCTTGGGAGCTGGTGGTTGTTCCCAGGTTTGCCAGGAATTATTCCATGGCTGAGAGTGGCTTTTCTACTGCAAGCATTACACTGGTGGCAGCATGGTCCCTGACCACAGTGGCAGCCTTTTGCTGTGCAGCATTGACCATATCTGTGCCCTGGTGTCAGACCTGCTCGTAGGTTCTGTTTTGTAGCCCTACATGGTTGACTGCTGTGATAAGTTCAGCCCACAGTGCTGTATGTTGGTCACAACTGTGGTGAGTCCTGGACAGCAAAATGTTGTGATGCAGTCTGAGGCCATCCAGGATGACATTATTTTCAGCCTCTGAAAATGGTGGGTGCCTCCTTCAATACATCTGTTCTGAAAGACAACAAGAGGGGAACATATCACAGGACCAGATACATTGATATCCACTATGTACAGTCCCTGCACATCACAATTGCCCCACACTATCCACTGCCACCTCCCACACCATACCTCGCAGCCTATCAACACACTGTGTATGTCACTATCACCAACATAGTGGCAATACCAGTTGTGTCCCTGTGTGCTGCAACAGAGTGTGCTGTATGTCTCCACTCCCATCAATCCCCTCTACTGTGGTTTTCCCCCTGTGGGCAAAGTGTTACTACTCTCTCATACGGCCACTGTCAGACACATATACTGACAGCATGTCTTAGATTAGTACTTGATGAATGTATAGGTCTGCATTTATAGCTAGAGAAATGGCTTACTATTCCTGAAAGAATATCAACACAGAAACAAAGTAAAAGGGGTACATTTTGTTTACAAAACACTACCTGGCAATGAAAGGATTATCTCCAGGGATGATAGATATGCTATCCTTGCCAACAAGAAGCTTAACTCTGTCATAGAATGACTTGACTTGCTTTGTTATTTGCTGGTTCTGCTGTAGAGCCATGACAGAGCTGGTTGGATTTACAGCTTGGCTGAAGACAGCAGTCTGGATCCATGCAGTCCACAAGGCCATCTAACGGAGAAAACAGTCAGTCTTAGACTTGCTAACACAAACTGAAACAAAATAAACAATTTACAGTTTGTAGCACAAAAGTGTCAATAAATTAGTACTGTTCATCTTAACTTTCAAAGTTTCCTCATCATCTAAGCCATCATTTTTCACTGAGTACTTCACCTTCTTCCTTTTCAATAGTAACAGTTCATCTTCCATGTTCTTCTCTCATATATCACTGTGGTTCTGGCTATCTTCTACAATAAGTATATGGGGACAGTACAGCAACATCACTGTGCCACAATGACAGACAGCAATGGAAACCTGCTGTTGTCTATCCTCCCTGTAGCCTTCATACTTCTCCAGTATACAGATTCATAGATTCATAGATTAGTACTAGGCTAACTGCCCTTGTGAGCCATTTTAAGCCTAGCCAATTATCCCTTGTGAGATTCAAACCCTGCACCTTGTGTTTGTAAGGCAAACACCTTAACCATTAGGCCACCCTCCCAACAAGATGTTTGCCAAATGTGTACATGTGCCCATATATCTGGTCCTTTTAGCACAAACCTGTGGATGTCTGGCAAGCGGTTGTCCAATAATTGATGATTGTTCTCAGAATATGGAGAATCTGGCCACCACATGCCAAAACCCTCAGAAAACAGTTATGCTACAGTAATATCTATTACTCTATTCATACTCTTACTTTGTATGACCAATTTGTACACTCTGTTGCTGAAGTTTGTTCTGCATCCTCCCAGTAATACTGGCTATGACTGACGTCCTACTCTAGGGGGTTGCCAGGTATGTTAGCCATAGTTCTCAAGCAATGACATACGAATATAGACTAAACTGTGACCTAGCCAGAGTACATCAGGAACTGTCATGGACAACTTTACAATGTCTGAACTATTCCTGTGTGACATTCACAGACTGAGAGGTGTTGAATGACAGTACATCATGTGATATGACAGCTGTGTCCACCCTTAAATACATTCAACATGTTTAACACATAATCCAGCTGAATTTGTACAGAAGCCAACCATTGTAGCAGGGGGTGAGAGGGCCACAGGTGTGATGTATTTCACAGCAGGCACAGTTGAGAGGCATGCCTGTATCTGCTGGACAGTAGAGTATTAACTAGATGTCATTCCCAGATAAGTAATACCGGCCTAATGTTGCAATCCCCATTTCCCATAACTGCATCCTCCCATCTGTGTCCCATTATATGGGAACATGTATTACCTGGTAGAGTAACCTAATCCTTTTGTGAAGAAATCCTGAAGAACAATGCTTGTAAATCGCAGTCTGTCTTAGTATAGCAAGATACAGACCTGTTTCCCATAGGCAGTTGCTAGCCTTTTGTAGGTAATGCTCATAAACAGGTAATTACCTGTGCACCAATCCATGACTCAGACTTGCTATTTGCATCCAGAACAGCTGGGTTACACTTTCATTAGCCAATGACATGGCAAAACAGTGCAATATTTAAGGCCTTTGTGTAGGCCTTATCCCCTTTCTTAGTCTGTGAGATGGACATTGATGAGGTGTGGAATCTACAGCATTGTACAAGGTAGGTACTAATACTGTCCATTGTTGAGGTTTATGAGGTATGTCCACAGTTTTCCATGCTATGTTTGGCCATTGTCAAATAACTTTATGATTATCTGGCAGTTCAGTGTTAAACATTGTGGGTGGAGGTCAGTAAGGGAGAAGAGACATGTGGGTGTCAGACATATTACCCATCAGAATATGTATGTTGCTACAGTAGCTGCTGGTCTGTCAGCTCTGTATGTTTGTAGGGGCAGAGTGTGACACATATCCCTGTCACTTGACCTTTGCCCTAACCCCTTTATCTATGGGTGTTGTGTGGATCCCTTGTTCTAGGGGGTTGTGAGGTATGGTAGGTCAGTAGCAGGTTGCACAACATATAGCTGCATATGTTGCAGCCTGCAGCTGCTGTTTTTTGCCTAGGACTCATAGTGGGGAGTGTGAACATGATGGAGGACAGCAAGCTGTATGTGTCACTGAGGGAGCAGCATCAGCACTGTCATCACAGCAGAGCCAGGGTGAGGGTATCCATAATAGTCCAGTTGAGGCATGTGCTTAAGTTACATCTGTTATGTAACAGTGCCAATCAGACAGTAGTAGGTCACATATAGGTAGGCTATATGAATATGTGCAGTATGTCCCTACCTACAGGCCTTTCACTTGCTAACATGTGTAGCAGTTAATTCAGTAGCAGCAACCTGCTTTGGTTAAAAGTGCATGACTCAGTCATTATTTGCTGTTTTCACAAAAATGTAATTGAAGTGCAACACACTGGACTTGAAATCCAGGGTAGTGGTTGGCAAAGTGTACTGCATGCATGGCATTTAACACACTGAGCTACTGAGTCACAGCCCCAGCAGGTGTATTTGCAAGATATATTTCCATGCATACAGTCTGTTACACAGGAATTAGATTAGCATGTGTTTTCTGATGGGTATGAGGTGTGACACTCAAATGTCTGTCATGGTTTTCTAACCTCAATCTTTAATGACTTACCAGTACTTTAGCAGAAAGATATGTGTGTGTGAAACCATGCCAAAACTAGGGGGCACAACTGTGATCATGTTTCAACAGTTTGTACAGTTGACAGCTATATCTGCTATCCCAGGCCTCACGGACATCCATTGATATTTATTTGGCTGTGTACTGGTGCAGTGTCTGCATCACAGTCCCAAGTACACTGCCAATTTCCCCATTATATGTACTTGTATTGTGTCAGTGCCAATCAATATATGTTGATGGAAACACCTGGTGTAATTCAGAGCTGAGTTGATTAGTGGGCTAAAGCACTGCACTGTAGTTGACAGGAGTCTGGATTTGAAACTTGGCAGGGGTGATTATTTTGCAGATGTGCCTAACACTGTCAGAAACACATAAGATGATTAAGGCATTTTTAAGCAGTTTTAAGCAGGTTTGTGTGGTGTGCCATGCTGCTTAGCACCGCTTAAATCCCCACTAAAAATGAAAAAAAAGAAAAGAAAAAGGGAGTGATAGGAAAGTGGTGAAATTGGGGCAAGCAGTGGGAAAAACATACTGAAAAGCAGATAGGGATGTGAAGGATGGGTGTAGGAAAGGACAATATCTCTCCATTTTTATGCAGCAACAGCTGTGCAGGTTTTACAAGAATTTGGAGCCTCACACTCCAAAGAGAGGGCTGAGGGCAACACAAATGTGTTGATTAATTAATGTAATAATTGATGTCCAGTGAACATGTGTGCAAAATGGAGAACTGTGTATAGGGTGATATTTTTTTGTGGGACAGGTGCCCGCTTTCTTTTTTTTTAAGGAGACAGTGGAATGTTGGGGAAGGGATATAGGTATGTGTGGGGAGGTAAGTTGGGTAGAAGACTTTGCATTTGTAGACAGACAAGACAGACAAGACAGCATACAGAGGTGGTGTGTGACACGTGAGGGGAGTAAACACCTTAGATGGGGAGGGTGTTGTAGAATAAGAGGACCATGTGCCCCCAGATGGCAGCAGTGTGACTGAGCTCCCCACCTATGGGCAGTCAACATTGCTCCATCACCGACCTGAAGATAGCTGTGCTGGAGGCTGGGCACTGGGCTAACAGGCCCCTCCAGTTTGGCAAGTCTGCCCTCAATCTGGTACAGGTGTTGCTCATACCGACAATGAGCTATCCTGTGCACCATCACTTATAGCTGATCTTGGGTGACAACCCCCCCTTCACCCCAACTCTCGGGGGAATGGGCCCGTCCCCTGAGGTGGTTACAGCTGTAGGCAATGCGAGGTCAGTGGAAGGAGCACCACTGACTTGGTTCCCAGATGTGCTGGTACCCAGTGCCATGGCCAGCTGAGGTAGGGTAGGTGGATCACCAGGACCCAGCTTACCAAGTTGAGCTGTGATGTTGAGGTATTGCGATGTGTATAGGTTAGTAATGAACAAACCATTTAGTTAGTTATAACAGTATGCCAGAACATTGCAAATAACCCTGTAACATAACATTGCATGGTATATGGAACAGAACAATAAGTAACAACATTCAGCACAGTAACAGCATGCCAGTAACAGTTACAGCATAAGGCCAACAACACAGTAATTCAACAAGATATGTTACTATGCAGCATTGTAATACATAACAATAATAAAACACATGACCCAACATAACGTTTATGGAACAACATATGTTAATAGTAAACCATAACCAACGTATAACAATAATAAATTATGATGATGATAAAGGGTGGGGGAGAGAGAAATACAGTCCATTAATACCAGTATAGGCTATATAGTTTGCAACAGTACTGTAATATACTCTACAGGTCTGCCCTTCCTTTATGTATACCAGTGCCCTATAGCTGCTGTAGCACGTACATGCCTCTGAAGTTATCTGCATGGGACAGTATGAGCCAAGCAGCAACACCAGCAGGTACACAACTACAGAGCACTATTACATGTCAGGTTGACCTACATAACTACTAAGGTGTACTGTGGACTGATATAGTGTGACTGTGCTATTGACATTATCATGTTGATTATAGATCTGTGACAGATGGATTAGGCAACAGTGATTGCACTCTGTAACAGCCTCATAGCAAGAGTTTCTCTAGTTCGATCCTCAGCTGGGGTGCCTTCTGTGCGGAGTCTGTATGTCCTCCCTGTAGTCGCGTGGGTTTCCTCCGGGTGCTCCGGGTGCTCCGGTTTCCTCTCACATCCCAAAGACATGCTGTAGGTGGGTTGGATACTCTAAATTGGCCCTAGGTGTGAGTGCATGTGTGTCTGTGCCTTCCGTGGAAGGTTGGGTGCCAGTCTAGCAACTCAACACCGTAAAACCCCACTGCAAATTATGAGCAGACAGGTGATCTGTTGTGGCTACCCCTAACAGTGAAAAAGCTGAAAGATAAAGATTACACTCCGTAACAGAGTGACACTTGACATACATGTTTTGTGTACAGGACAGGGAGTATATGAGTATCATGCCGTCCTTGGCAGGCATGGGGTTAGGCTATCAGCAAACATTCACAAACAAACTAAGCATACAGTCATACCAAGATTACATATTTTATTTAATGTATTAAATTTTATTAGTGTTGTACATGTTGCCTTTATTTTATAACATCTGATCACATTCCTAGTCAGTGCTGTGAACACTCTGCTACATCTGAACACACAAATATTAACCCATACTGAGGGCTACTGCACCCATTTACCTGTAATTCCTGTGGGGGGTCTATATTATATGCCCAACGAGACTTTTCTTCAAACATATAATCATTGACACCTAAAGAGTGAATGCTTTAAAGCGTGAATGGCCACATCCTCAAATTTTTGCCTTGGGAAAAAATTCAGTTGGCTGTTATCAGTAGTTGCCCTTTTCCCCAATGTAGAGCAATCTCAGAGTTGGTATATTTAGTTAGGAGGGGTGTGGGTGGCACAGCCCCCCATGTCAGTGGGTGTAGGGGGCGAAGCTCCTCACTTGATTAAGGTTTTGAAGTTTGTGTTTTTTGTGTACGGCCCAGTGAATTTTTCCCCGAGGAAGAAATTTGCGGATGTAGCCATTCATGCTTTAGAGCAGCTGGTCTTTAGGTGTTGATGATAATATATTCAGAAAAAAGTCTCTTTAAGCATATAATATAGACCCTTCCTGTGGGAAGAACTTCTGTTAACAATACATAACTGATTTAGTAATATTTACTAGTACCTGTCACTAGATTTGAACCCTGGTCTGTGTGTGACAAAATGTATAGCACACACAGCATTTAACAAACTGAGCTACAGAGCCACTGCTGACTATGGATTGACTAAAATTTGCCTAGAGCTCACCTAGAAACAAAATATGACCTGGTATTAGTGGTGCAGTTTTATACAAGACTGCACTTGAACACACATGCATGAGATTCATGCATGACAGAGATACTAGGTAAACTAGACATTGATACATAGAATGCAGGTATACACAATGAACTCTTAGTGGGTGGAAATATCTGTGACATGTAGAAACTATGTCGGAGTATTGGGTTGGCTGCCTAACCCATATACAGTTGTCGATAGTATATTTGCAGTCTACAACTATTACAGTTTCATACTTGCCAGCAACACCATACCTCGGAACATGAATGCATATAGCTGAAGTGCAATGGTTAACAAAAGACAATCCCTATATTCATAATCTACCTTGGTTGTTCCTGGTATTGTTACAGATGTTAGTGCAGAACAAATGTCATTATGCATATGTCTTGTAGTACAGCTGTAAATCTACAGTTAAGCATAACAGTCTTCCTTAGTTCACCTTGAGTCGCTTAGTGGTATTGTATTTATATTTCAGTGCAGATGTCATACTGGATTTCATGAACAGCAGCCCTACTTACACACATATTGCACAACACAACTTTATTTCTGGTGCCATTATGCAGTTATTGGTTTATTTTCAAGTCTTCATTGCACAACAGTTTATATAATACAGGTATTGCAATACAGCTGTAATTCCACAATTATTGCAGTAGAAATAGAAATTTTATTTCGTTAACATTATCAGGCTTCATGCTTTAATCTTTATTGCACTATACTTGGCAGTGGTCAGTTATTGCAGCACAGACCTACATCCACATTCATTGCAATGCACAAATCTGTACTGTATGTATCTACTGGCAGTGAATGAATTACTCTATCTTGTGTATTTTACTATAGATTGCAAATTAATCTGTACTTCCAACACTCAGGGCACAACCTGGCCAGGTGCCCTACATGAACATCTAGGTTGCAAGCTCTCTGCTCTGCAGCTGGAGGAAGAGAAGCACACCATTATGCATACCTGTCTATCACACATTCAGATTACGTATTGGTAAAACAATGCAAACAGTACGTACAAACATGTGGGGCATTCCCATCCTGAGCATCCTGGACCCAGGTATCGAGAAGTCCCATCTTTTGCTGCTTCAGATTGTCATAATGGTGATGGACCTGTTCACTTCTGTAAGGGATACCTGTTGCATTTGTGAGATTGTGTGCTAGCTGGTCCCAGGCCTCTGACTTGTACTCCAATCCCTGGAACTGGCCCTGCAGCAGCCAGTGCTCATGGTCTTTAACGAGGATTCCAACCATAACTCTGGACTGCAGAATGCTCCACCACTGCACCCAGAAGCTCGCACCCTCTCCAACACCTGCCATAGTTCCTGCACAGTTCAAACTCCAACAGAATATGCTGTATTCCTGCCTAGTACACTTAATATAGCCTGTTTTCTTGCCCTTAAGCACCATTGGGCCATTTTTAAAACTGTGTTGCATTGCTTAATACCACACAAACCAGCTTAGCTGAGCATTGCTTAAACTGCCACTGCTTAGCAATGCTTAGAGGTGTACAAACCAGCTAAGTGGAGCCAAGCGGTGCTGAAACAGAGATTGTTTTAGCAGTGCTTATCTTGGCTTAGCATGGCTTAGCAGAGCTTAGCTGAGCAGAGCACATTATGATTTAAATATAATTGGCATAATTTATATTTAAAAAAATAATTGCTTAATTTCCCTTCCTTGTAGTCAAACCCCACCTACTGCATGCCATGACTCTAACCACTTGGATACTTGGATATGGGAAGTGCTGCTCTACTTTTACATATACTTCTCAGCCAAGTTTAAGCAACAGTAAGCACCACACCATGCAAACCCACTCAGCTATACTTAAATGTGACCTTTGGATTTATAATTAAATGTATCTGGTTTCTATATTTAGATGTCTGGTATGTGTTCGTTGCTGTGTGGCACACCATGTCGAGCAAACATAAAAAAATAAATAAATAAAATACTTAAATACATATCCATACATTGCTTTACAGCACTTAGACAGTGTAGTGGGGGGTGTTACTCATCCCTGGACACAGTAACACACTCCCTACACTGATTCAGTAACTGTGTTAAATGGCTCTCTCTCAGTAACGTGCCTAAATTAATATGCATGACATGCTACCGAGGGGGAACCATGTTCATGGCCATGGAACCTACTGTGTAGACTGTACATTATGCCTACATGGATTTTATTAAATCTGGGGGATTGTGCCTCCTTGCTGCTCTGAAACTGAAAGACAACATCTTTTTATGGCCTAGTCATAAAGTAATTTAATTTCAGCTATTTTCTGAACTTTTGCAAGTTAACCTCCTGTATTCCAATTTCCCCTGTTAAAATATATACATTTCAATAGCTAAAATAGTGTATGTGCATTTCTGTTCTATTCCAGTAGGGTACAGTGTGGATAAATTTCAAACAGCACTTTGTCAAATACCTCTTCAGTGCTCATGTCTGTACAAACCATGTTATATGACATAGGGCTCTAATACATTTGTAATACAAACATCTCATATGAAATCATGTTGATATTCACAGATGACATACAATTATTTAAAAATTCCAGATAGATGTGCTGGCAGTGTCTCCCTCTGTCACACTTCTATATAAATCATGGTGATATTCCCAAATGTCATGCAATTATTTTCAAAATTCCAGATAACCGTGCCTGCAATGTCTTCCTTCATCATACTTTTTCTCCCACCTTGAAGACTCAAGCTAGTTTTTCAAGTGACCCTTGAGAAATGTTGCATGAGAGGGATGAGCCTATCTGGGAATACCTTACTTCATTCCCTGTCTTGAGATTCCAGCTGCCTTTGCATTGCTGACCCCAGTACAGTGGTGCACTATCATATCATATGCCTGCAACCCTAGGCTGCACCATAGTAACTTGGGATTTTGCTGACTAGCTCCCCATAGCCATAGATCACCATCAGCCCCCTCCTGCCTCTTACTGCAAATACTTAGCACTAGGGTCTCCCTATTATGGTAAGGTTTCATCATGTTAACATGGCACAGTTTATGCCCCGGCCTCCTGCCCAGCAGTTCTACCATGTAGTTAACATCACTGGTCTTTCTTACCACTTTGAAAGATCCCTCCAAAGCTGCCTGCAGCTTGTTGTGTCTGATAGGAATAAGAACTATAACCTGCTATCCAATAGCATACTCTGTAGCTCAAGCTTTCCTGTCATACCAAATCTTTTTCTGCTGTTGGGCTTCTGCCAGATTCTCCTGGGTCAAGCCCATGAGTTCCCTGAGCCCTGTCCTGAGGTTTAGGACATATGCCACAACAGACTCCTTGTGAGATTCAGACTCACCCTCCCACTCATCACAAATCAAATCTAGAGATCCCTTCACCCTATGACCATACAGCAACTCAAAGGGTGAAAACATGTGGTTTCCTGGGGCACCTCTCTGTAAGCAAATGACAGATGGAGCATCTGAAGAAGTTTGGTCTTATTCAAATGAAAAGCGCTTTATGCACTTTTAATAAACTATTTGGTCTGCTCGTTTGCTGCTCCAGTGTCTTGATTCAGTGGAATTAGGTTGTCTTGCTTATTTTGTGACAGATGGGGCAAATATTTGTCCCACTCCCTCTTAAACTGGTCTGCAAATGCCCGTAGAATAGTCTTTAGTGTAGAGTTTAACTTCTCCCCCAGACCTTTAGTCTGCAGATGGCAGGGGTGGTATTCAGTTGCTTCACCCCACAGTGCTTCCAAAGACATGAAAGTAGGTCCAGTTTGAAACTGGCACCTCTGTCAGTCAATATTTCTTTTGGGAATCCTACCCTGATGAAAATCTGTAACAAAGCATTTGCCACTTTTTCTGCCTCAATGGAAGACAGAGCCACTGCCTCAGGGTATCTGGTAGCATAAGCTACTACCACTAGGATATACTTCTTCCCTGTGGAACTTGGGGTACTCATAGACCCCACAAGGTCAATAGCTCACCTCAAAAATGGCTCCTCAGTCACAAGCAAATGCATCAATGGAGCTTTGACCTTGTCTCCTGCCTTGCCTACATTTTGGCATTGCTCACAGATCCAGCAGTACCCTGTTACATCCCTGGCATCCCCAGGCCAATAAAAGTTCTGCATAATGAATCTCTTGGTATGCTTTAGGCCCATATGAGCTGCAAAGGGAATGTAATGGGCTATGGCTAGAAGTGCCAGATGATAGGCTCTGGGCACTACTAACTGACATATTCTCTTACTCTCTAGCCCTCAATCAGGGATCTACTCTCTATACAGTAACCCTTTGTTCCAATATACAAATTTCCCTTTTCCTTGAGAATCTGGCTCCTCTCTGGCTACCTCCCTCAAGCCCTATAATGTAGGCTTTGAGAGCTTAGCCTGTCTCAACTCTCACTTTGTAACTCTTCCCAGCTCCCCTTTCACAGGAAGTCTGGTATTCTCTGACAGCGGTGCCTCACTGTCAGCCTGGGTAATACTATTCACGTCTGCCCTTGCAGTCACTTTATCTAACAGAACATCAGTACTCACCAGCAGCTGTGGCATACCTTCAGTCTCATTGCTACAGGGTTGCTCCCTCACTGAAGTAATCATCATACCAGTGCTGGCATCTACTCTGCTGTCTATTTTGGTCCCCCCCCAGGCTACCAGACCCACATGATTGTCTCCAAGCCTGACTGCATGTAACTACATGCACATATGATACAGCATTAACAAAATTGTCCCCTATCAAGACATCTGCAGGGATATCCTCAAACACACCTACTTTCTTGCTTCCTTTTCCACTCTCCCAGTCAAGATGAACTCTTGCCAAAGGTATTTGGAATGGGGGTCCCTCCTAAAGCTCTGACTGGAGTAGACTGCCCAAACAAAACGTGCTCCTCTGGCCTGTTTCCCATCTACTAAGAGAGGATATAACCTCTTGTGGTAGTTTGGTACTCTTGTTGTCTTCAGACAATTTACTGCTGGCATTCTGTCATTCCTACTTACTGGCTCTCCCTCCTTTTGTTTCCCACCTTGCCTCCAACAACATCTATATGCTACATGGTCCCACTGGTTGCATTTAAAACATTTAACCCTTGGTCTTGGCCATGTACCTGAACTAGTGGCTTCCCCTGCTACCGGGGTGGTTTAGGCTGCCCATCAGGGGCTCCCTTAGACCCATGAGCAGCACTGGGTATCCCTTTCCTGTGTAGTGATTCCCTGCTTGCTAGGTGTAGGTCTTCCTTTTTCCCCAACTCATCTGTAGTATTGCATTGCTAATCTGCCAACCAGATTCTCATAAGATTATAAGCTCATAGGATCATAAGAGGTTACTAAGCTAATGGCCCTGGGTCCCTTACAAGCCTATTCAAGAGTTTATCTCCAAAAAAGAAACCTCAGTCAGCACCTGTTGCTCCTGTCAATGAGGGACAAAGGTGGAACCCCAGGGACAGATTTATGGTTTTCCATCCACTCATCAAGGTTGCACTTGAATAGGGTCAGTGAGGTACTCTGTTTGACATGTATGGGAAGTCTATTCCAGAGATGGGGCAGCCTCTGGGAGACAAACCTGTTTCAACAGCAGGTTTTGTTGATGTTGCATATTATATTTAGACCTAGTGAGTGACTAATGCGCAAGGAGTTAGACTTATGAATATGGAGCATCTCTAGTAGGACAGGGTCTGATATTGCCTTGTAGGCGAGACACAGATCACCTCTGAGCAATCTGTAAGATACAGAGTAGAGTGACAGTGATTTAAGCCTGTCTGCATAGGATAGGTGTTGGAGGCCATGGATTCTCTTTGTGAGGTATGCTGGTGTTTGGAGGGGTACATACCAAATGGGGCACAATACTCAATTATAGGTCTAATAAGGGAGGAGTACAGAGAGGTAATAACCTACTTTTTTCTGGATGCAATCCCTTTACTTATGAGATGAACCAAGTAAAAGGCTTTTCTGACCACTTCCGCCACATGATGGTTGAATGTGAGATTGTTGTCAACCTGAGTATCCAGGTCTGTCACCATAGGTTGTGTGCTTAGGGGGTTGCTGGTGACGTGGTAATCAGTAGGGGCCGTGCTTTTTCTGAATGGTATGATAATACATTAATTTGCATTTAACGTAAGACCATGACTTTGGTTCCAATTATTTGTAGCTGTGAGACCCTCTTGCAGCATGTTAACATCAATTAGGGAGTCAATGACAGCACCCAAATTATAGTAATCTGCAAACTTAGTCAGCCACAGGCCCTTTGTCTTTGCCTGGATCTTTGAGAAGTATATGTCAAACAGTAGGGATCCCAGGACAGATCCCTGGGAAACACAACTAGTGACAGGTCTACTGTCAGAGGTGGTGGCACCTATTTGAACCCTGTGGGGTGGTGCCTATTTTGGCCATGTGGAGAACAAGGAGCCAGTTGGCTGAGATGTACCAAGGCAAAGGTGTGGTGCATGTCAACCTGACTAAAGCAGAAATGATACCAGGCCTTTAGTCCGGTTGGCATCCATCAGTCCTTTGCCTTGGCACATCTCAATCAACTGGCTCTGTGTCAGCTTGCCATACTCTTCTGCCAACATCCTTGCCTGCTCTCCCTGACTAACTAAGCTAACAAAAAATAAATAAAACTATTGTGATGTGAAACTCTGAATGTTCACTATGTGACTGATTGAGAGTACAAACACTGTCTTTAGTGACCACTATTTATAGGCTACAGGAGTTCAATATCCACACCACTGAATCCCAATATGTGACATGGTGATCCCACCACTGCCAACCAATAAATGTGATGCCCAGCACTGGACCAGTATTTTCTCCAGATCCACAATAAGACTCCCCACTGGCACAGCTATAGAGTTGAGATCTCAGCTTAGTGGCGAATCCAAGACCTCCATCACCCTGTCTGTCCAACCAGTGCTTCGTGTCCCTACCCATGTAGCTGAAACACACACTACTTGAAGTTTGATTTAGACACACACATACCTGGGAAAGGCTTGCACAGGTTTACTAGCTGTGCCCTCTTCTGTCCAGACTATGAGGTAGTTATTACTGCCACCAGCCACTACTTATCAGCTACTTTAAGGCCCTTAATGAAGGGTGTCCAATCTTACTGCTTAATTTTATTATTAATACAAATGGTAGTTTAACCAAGGGCAAGGCTATTAGGAGTGGCCCACCAAGTCACCAAATAAATATACAAGAACTCTTAGAACTTAAACATCAATAGACAGAACAGCCACAATGAAATGTTTAACTCATTCCCTCCAGCAGAGCTCTTTTGAGTGTATACCTTTAACTCCCAGTGGGTGTGGCTTCAGCCTTTAAAAAATGAATTTATCACCTTACAGTTCTAACAAACACTTGTTAACAAAGGTCATATATCAATACAGTTGTGTCTGCCATCATATATGCTTCAAGATAAAATATTCTGATACCTTGTGTATAGCATGGTTTTGGATTTATTAATGCAAATATGAACAGACAATATTTGATGCCTAGAGGAGCAGTAGGAGATAACTGCAGAAATGCCTGTAGACATCACTCGGCTGTAATGAGTTAAAAATATGTAATAATAAATAATAAAAAATGCAATACTAAATATATAGTGACATTAAAGTTCAGAATCACAGGAAATATTTAAAACAACATTGCAAGACTGCCTCAAATAAATAAAGAAAAACATCTAAATTAAACTTTGCTATATTCCTGACTGTATCTAAGAGAGTTACGATTCCCTAGTGCACTTACTTAATCAGAGCAAGGCAAATGTGGTGAATAGTTCTTGTCAGGTCCAAAACAAAATGCAGAGTGTTGTCTCTCTCTCAGATACCTCTCAAATGAATATATTACATATTACTGTTGGGATAGCTTGCAGAATGACATCATTTCTTGTCATCTGACTCTATCTCAGGTGAAATCCCCCACTGCTGGAATCTAGCAGTATTTAGCATCTACCTGTGAAAATACATAGACATGGGCTTTTCCTCAGATCTTTGGCAAATGGTGGAAGTCAGAAAACAATAAAAACACTTCCAAGACAATACAGAAAGCTCCTTAGTTTCAGACATTGTGTCTCCTTGCTGCACTGAAACTGAATGACAACATCTTTTCTATGGCCCAGCCATGAAGTAATTTAATTTCAGCTATTTTCTGAAGTTTTGCAAGTTAAACTCCTGTATTCCAGTTTCCCCTGTTAAACTATATACATTTAAACAGTTGCAATAATGTATGTACATTTCTGTTCTTTTCCAGTAGGGTACACTATGGCTAAATTTTAAACAGCACTTTGTAAAATACCTCTTCAGCACACGTCTGCACAAACCATCTTATATCACATACAGCTCTAATACATTTGTAACAAAAATATCTATATGAATCATGTTAATATTCACAAATTACATATAATTATTTACAAAATTCCAGATAGCTGTGCTGGCAGTATCTCCCTTCATCACACTAACATTGATTAACAAGTGAAGTAAAGCAGAAAAGAATATCTTATAACAGGGAGAAACATAAAAGTACAACCCTTGTTCTACACACACACACACACACACACACACACACACACACACACACACACACACACACGCACACACACACACACACACGCACACACACACACTAAAAACAGTAAGTAAAGCTAAGGTTACCTACTAAGGTCTTAATGTTATGAATTTGTCAGTACAGGAATTAAATCCGTATCTCCAGACTACTTGCTCAGTCACACTACTGTATTACTACACAGGGCTGTAAATGTTTAACTATTATTTAAGTGACCATTATCATTTAGTCTTTAGACAAACATCAATAAAATATGTGCACATTTCCTTGCACATGTGCAATGTCATATTATAACAATAGGGGCAGAAGATGGGGAAAAGTTAGCAGATAATATCTGCATATCATTTTTCCTTTTGTCAAAGCCAGATGATGGTCGAATGTGGGCCTAGGCAGGGTAATGGATCAGCACCCCCACCTATACAGCCATTTCAATGTGTTCCATTACTTGACTATCTTTTCATTGTAACCATGAACACTGTTCATACCTGTGCCAGTGTACATACTATTTTCTTCTTTACTTTAAAATGATTACAGATATTTGGATTTAATTTAAAACTTTTATTTCAAATTTTATAGCACAAACTCTGACAGTCATTTCATAAAAAAATTATACAGTATCACAATGAAAACATACTTAGCATGAGCAACAGTAAACTTCTCTCCCCTTGAAGCTCACAGTCGTGGAAACAGCATTGTACCCCACATTCATAGAAAATGCATCTGGACTCATTCATAGAAAATGCATCTGGACAATGGCGGATTAAGTGCACCTTAGGACCGGTTTCAAACCATAGGGCTCCCTGCATATTTTTAGTACCATGCATAAATGCATGTTTTCTTTGATTCACCTTCCTGATTGTATTACATTATATTGGAGGTTTAAGACAAATGTTTTTATTTTTAATTTTTCTCAAATAACAAAGCAGTGAAGGCAGTCTGCTATTTTCATGCTGGAATCACATCTCTGTTACGGTTTAAGTACTTATTTGTCCTGTGGCTCACTTTTGGTGTGCACAGGGTTCTTGGATATGAAGCAAATTTACTAGAGCCATTGGTGATATTTGTTTTTTGATGTTCCATATCTAGAAGTGGAACTCTAGCAAAGAATGGCAATTTTTTTTAAATGTTGCCAGAGTTATGGGAAAAGTGAGCTAATGAAAATACTGCAAGACCAGAACAAGGATTGCCACCTTTACAGATTTCTAAAGAGGAACATTTTTAAATAAAGATGTATGTGTTTTTGCAAGACAGAATGCACTATTACTGCAGATGATTGAGTTTAACCGTGTGGCAATAAATAAATAAATAAATAAATAAATAAATAAAGGCTCACTGTTGCAATTGTTTCTAATGCTTACTATGATAATAAGGTAGGTCGGGTAGAGGATCAACATGTTTTTAATAACTATAGGAGACTTAACAGATATTCATTGTCATGAATCTTTTGAAACAGCAGGAATTCGTTTTTTAAGATATGTACCAAAATATGGACTCTGATTTGAAAAGATTTAACAACATTCATCAGAGCTGAATAAATTTAAGAAAACTTACAGACTTCTTTGCAGTAGTAGTTTAAGTAGGCAGAAAACTAAAACTAAGCATCTGAAATACAAATTCCTGGATATAAACTGTAAAGCCAAATGCAGTTTTGTGCATTTTGAAAAAGCAGAATAATGTGATTTTTTTGACATATAGTGTGCAAATATTTCTCTTGTTCCCGTGTCACAAAACCATACTTTCCTTTAACCAACATTACCACCTAGTGGCTCTAGGAAAAACAACATCAGCTCTTTGCTAATGAATCTATCAAAGTAAGCATACTCAGATTTCATTTTAGTAGTTACTCTGGCTATATCCTAACAATCTTTCTTCATTGCACTTTTTGAATGCAGAACAAAGGGTTTGTGTCCCTGACTGCATTAGCTATTTAGACTTAATATATGAACTCCAGTATCCCTTGTCTATTTTTAGGTTTTTATAAATCTTTACTTTTCTGTTTCTTATACACGGACTCTGAAAATGGACATGACATTCAAACACAGCTTCTGCTGGTTTTCCAAACAATGACAGCAGGGATTTATTCAGCACTCAGTATTATGTAAAATACCTTGGTGAGTGAGAGTATGCAGGGAGAGAGCTATTCAGAGTCATATTCACTGCAACTCTGCTCCTGCAGAAATAACATGGAATGCATACTAAGCTAACAACTGCATAATGGCATGCAAATGAGAATTATCATCCTGAAAAGAACCACTACATGTGCAAATTATGAAATTAGACACAGTGGCAATATTCAGAAATGTATAAGTCTAATGTAGAGAGCCACTGTGATCAAGTATTCTTTTCACCAGGATTTGCTGCTCTACAGGATTTTCATTCACTTTAAGATTCTAGGAGTAGCATCAGCATTAATTGGTCTGTATGTACAAGTGGCAGACTTTGCTGCCAGTGTCCATGATATTATGTTTGACACTTTCACTGTTCATACCTCTCAATTGTCCAGATTTTTGCCTCAAAATTTTGGTCTGTTCTTCATAAAATTTTTAGTTTTCTAGCAAATGACTGGGATGATCTAAGGAATTAAGTTAATATCAATTCCTTTTAAAAGTGCAAATACCCAGTCTAGCAGTTGGTCAACCTCGCTACTCATGCAGCATTGCTAAAACTTGGAATTCCCTACCCAGCTCTATCAGAACTATTTCCAATCACATATCCTTCAAAAAAATCTCTAAAACAGCATATCTTGGCAATATGGCAATGTACATGTGGCTACGACTACAGAGCATCTTCCCCCACCTGGTCTCACTAACTGTTTTCTCCCCTCTGCTTAAGTTATGCAACTATATCTTGCTATCTTCACTCTACAGTATCCAAAGCAGATGATATATTGTACTTTGTATATTTTGTATATAATGTATACTGCCTTTGTTGTTCTAGCTAGAAATTTATGATAAGATTGTATGTCTGTTTTTTAAGTTGTTTTCTCTCTATGTATGCAGAAAATGTGAATGTATTTAAATTTCTTTTGTATGTGGAGCTTTTCTCCCAGGGCCTCCACTGAAAATGTGCACTTTGTGGCCCAGTGGACCATCCCAGTAAACAAATGCAAATAAACAAACAAACAAACAAACAAACAAACAAACAAACAGATACATAAATAAATAAATAAATAAATAAAATAAATAATGTCATACATTTGAGTTTCAGACTTCATATCCTTTAGAGAAATACATTTTAATTCATACCTTGTTATTCTAGCAACTCTCTAAGTTTGTAAGTCCGATATTTAAACTATGTCCCTATTTTTGGGCCTCTGTACCCCCATTATGTCAGGCTTTATCCAGATTTCTTGGGTTAAGAAGTTGAGAGATATGTCACTGTCCTTATCACAGATGGGTATACCAGCAACTAACATACCATCACCTTCATGGCTAGAACACTGTCAATTGCAACCGCACTGACACAGACACCATAAATGAGTAAGTCGTGCCACTTTCAAAAAGAATCAAAGGGGATGCATGGAATGCCTACCCAATGGGCACTAAGGTTTGTGCAGCATTAAGCATCCTAGCTGTGGAGACTTTCTATTATCCAACAGGGGATACATTAAGAGTTTAGCAATAAATAGCCTTGCAAATCCTACACCAGTTCCTTGCCATGATGTTGTAACACAAGAAGGAGAATATGTGGTTTCTGCATATATCAGAGGAAATAACCACTACTATGCAGGCATTCTACAACATAGGTAATTTCCTTGAGGTTCTGGGGTGCACTGATTGCTCACACACACACACACACACACACACACACACACACACACACACACACACACACACACACACACACACACACACACACTGCAAACACCATCTGTTCTACATGGTGTTCAGTATTTCATATGGAAGGGCTCCCACTCCACCATCTGCCAGGTAGTATGCAATGCATTGGGTGTTATATAAAAGTACTACATAAAATGTTTCTGTATGCCATTTAGACAAGTCCCATGATTCTCACATCTGGGACACATGTGACCTATGCCAGTGTTTCATATAGGGTGTCTTTCCAACAGGTAATCTAGTTGGTAAATGAACTGAGTACCAGCTATAAAACCCTGGGTATGCTTTTCCCATGGTTGTTAGCAGAAGACATCCAAAATGGTGTCCACTGTTATGTGCTATATGTGATGCTGGACATTACTATGAACTATAGCTGATATCATTCCCAACAAGATGGTGGCGATGACATATAACACTGCACAGTCATAGCCAGAGAACACCAATGAACATGTGTTAGGACTTCTGAAGTCTCATTTACACTATTTGGACACATGTCATGGCTCAATGCAGCATGCAATCAAAACCTGCATTAAGATCTGTGCTGAACTGCACAATATGGTGTTATGAAAGCAGTTAAAATTGGAACAATTTTGCTATAAGATAGACATGTGGCAGCACAAGGAAGGTGTTGGGTGAGAAGCTGCTAAGGAACTGGTTGCTCTGGTACCCCCATGTGAGCAGACACAAACAGAACATATAGGAACACTGGCAAAGAGGTGGTGCCTAGTCCCAAATTATGCCCCTTGAGATGAAGAACATAGAATAAAACTGATATATTCATTCAAACTCTGAAACTATTCAGCTCATTAAATTGATTGACCATGTTTTGCTTCAGTCATTATCATACCTAAAAAACAAGAGAGGTAGGCAGCACACAGACATCATATTTTGCACAAGTGGGGTAAGGCAGGGTGACAGTGGACAGCAATGATAATTTGGGGGAGGGCAGTTATGGAAGGTAGTCATAGTAGCCTCAAACATGGCTATAGGGTTGTGAAGAAATGGATCACATCCTCCTTGGCTGGGTTGGAGTTTATGTGTTGTGAATTTTGGCAGGGTGCATTGTGTGAACCTGTGTTATCAGGACTGGATGTAACCTGCCTGATCGATAGTATAACACTGTGTGAGCATGTAAAAGAACCTCACTATGCCCCACCCCCATATGGGGAGGCAGTAGAATGTTATAGATGGGCATTAGAATGTCATTGTTCATGACCTTGTGAGTAGTCATTGTTAGGCATTGTCCTTTGTAGGATAAAGGTGAACAGAGATGTTCTGGAAGTGCGGGATCCAGAGAGGCTGTCCTAGTGAGGTGCCCATGTGATAGAGCAAGAAGAGTGTTAGCCAAGGATATGGAAGTGTCCAAACCTAGGTGTGAAGGTAGGGTAGCTATGACAAGAGGTGTCATTGATGCCATCACTTGAGGACTATGTGCCATCTGTGTGTGCCTTGTCTATGATCATGCACTGCACACTTGGACCCTTGCATAGCCATGGTTGGTGCTTACCAGTATCCCCGTGGAGGCTGTGGATGTGAAAATGGCCATCATTATTTTCAGCAAGTGTGTCTACTCTAAGTCTCTCTATGTAATGCCCTCATGCTTGCTTTGAAAGGTATCATCTTGTTCATGCAGTGGTTAATGCTCCTCACACATCAAAGCATTCTCGTTGTCTCTGACATGGTGTGAATGTATTGGCCATTCGTTTCTGGTACTCTGACTTGCACAGTTGCTCATTGAGGCCAAGGGCGACATTAAAGTCAGGCAGTGTCCTGGAGTCATGGCAATGATGACCACATACATGACTTTTGACCATGGTGACTGTATCACCTTGAATGCAATATGGTTTACAGATACCATCCCTAACACTGGCTCCTGTGTAACCTGTGTGAAGCTAATCTGGATAGCTCTGATCCATACTTCTCAACCTCTTAGCACAAGAAATCTGGGCAGAGTCAGAAATAATGTGAGGACAAAGGCCCAAAACCAGGAGCAAATTTTAAATATAGTGCTTATAAACTTAGAAAGTTGCTAGAACAAAACGTTTTGTGCTAGCATGCATTTTCTGAAGAATATGAAGTCTAAAACTTAAATGTCAGTCATTATCTAGTGACTTCACTCCTCAACGATTTGCAACTGCTGAGAGTTATGCTCTGGTCAAGAGCAAACTTGCATGATTTTTTTAGCTCTGGCAGTGGTTACTGCTGCTTCATTCTGTGGCCTAAGTAACTTTATTAGGATTTGTTCTTCCCAGAGGCTCAGCTTAATGAAGACTGAAGGTTCTGCTTTGTGATAACAAGTTGTACAAGACTGTTGCTAAATGGATAGTGACCTATTAAGAAAATTGTTCATACTCACATTAGCCCATGTCACAGCTATGGGAGGAGGGAAGTTTTGGCTTAATAAAGAAATGATTACTTCACATCTAAATGATCAAATAATACATTTATAAAACAGGGTATTAATGACACTGATAATGTAATTTCAAATACTAGGATTCATGCCTAAGAAGACATATTCTGAAACTGTGTATCAAAAGTTAAAGTATACCTCAGGATTGCTTCTACAGGGTAGACAGTAAAAAAATTAGAAAATATTTGCTAAAAAAATGAAAAAATCCCCAAGAATAATTCATAATCTATGTAGTATTAACTCATAAGCAGCAAAATACATGTAGCTCTTGGTTGTTTTTAAATTTCCCTTTATAAAACTATATTGTATCAGAAAATGAGTCACAAAAGCATGTCCTCTTAGCTAAGATTGACAGTTTGATCCCTGAATTGATTATTAGTGGTAGTCATAGTAATTTGCTCAAATGCATTTAGGCTATCTGTGATGTCTGTGAACAAGTGCTGAGCTGTGTTTCTCAGAGGCCATTTACGCAAATGTGCAATGACCTTGAAAGAACATATTCACATAACAATGAGGTATAAATGAGGAATGATGAAGCTCAGCATGTGCTTATGGAGTATTTTATACCATTTGTGATTCACAGTGCCATTTTTGAGCTTTTTTTGCCCTGTCCGCAGACACTTTTAAAGGGAAGTTTCTCCAAATCTATCTTAGTTGCCATCTGTGATGGTGCTGCAACTATCTGCTAGTTTTGTTATTTCCAGGTGTGAGTTATTTGTCTGGACTGGGACTATAACATCTTCACCCAGTGGTGCTCAACTACCAAGAAGGTGAGTAGATAAACAAAGGATAACTCATTATATCTTTGATAATCAGGAAATCTTTTATAGCTTCAGAGTGAACAAGGGACATTATAAGGGACTTACTGAGTATGGTTGACCCCCCCATAGGGGTACTGGAGGAATGCATAGACTCCTGATGTCAGTAGACAGCAAGGTATGTACAGCCCTCACTATACTTGCCATGTGGACCTTCCAGAGACAGACTGGGGACATGTTAAGGATCTCACAGACTTCTGTCTTCAGGATACTGCAGCAGTTCATGGATGTACTCTAGGCATGTGTGGATCAGTACATGTATTTCCCTATGTCACTGCAGGACTAAGCCAGGGCTCACATGCCTTTTATGAGATGGCATGTTTCCTTGAAGTATTCGGTGTGATAGATTACACCTATGTTGCAATTAGGGCCTCTTCTGGTCCACAGGGTGAGATTTACTGCAATAGGAATAGCTACCATTCCATCAACACCAGGTAGTATGTGATGCATGGGGTGCATCATTAACATCTCTGCCCGGCATCCTGGCAGTGCATAAGTCCCATATCTGGCACACTAATTCACTCTGCCACCTCTTCTTGCATAGTAGAATGCCCAGTGGTCATCTGGTCATCTTGTCAGTAAGTGGCATGCATTTTTCTATTTTATTTAAGTAGTTCATGTTAAAATGTACTGCTAAATACTTAATATTTTTTGTTTATTTGTTTTGTCCCATTCCCTACACACATGCGCACACATACACACACACACACACACACACACACACACACACACACACACACACACACACACACACACACACACATGCACACACACACACACGCACACACACACACACACACACACACACACACACACACACACACACACACACACACACACACACACACACACACACACACACACACATATGCACACACCTCTCTCTCTCTCTCTCTCTCTCTCTCACTTTTTTCTGTTTTTCAGGTGATGCATATCCACTGGAGCTATGGCTCATGACACTAGTGAGAAATCCAAGTGGAGCTGCAGAGGGCACATATAACATATCCCTTTCCTAGACCTGCATTGTTATCACCAGGGACTTTGACCTCCTGAAGAGCAATTGCAGATTTGTAATGAATCTAAGTGCCCTTCAATATGACCCACCAACTGTGTGCAGAATGTTTATTGCTTGTTGCATGCTGCATAACATGATTATGCTCTGGACTGGTGGTGAAGTGACCCATGATGTCACTCTAGCACCCAGTTCCACTCCAAATATGAGTAATGATGACAAGCCAGTAGCAGTAGTAAGGGACCACAAGTGGCAGGCTTATACATGGCATATGGCTGCACAGGTTAAGAGGCAGAGTCTAGTCTAGAAATATAGACCATAACATTCAGGTCAGTGTTTCCTTTCTTGCAAAAAACACATATGGCCATATTCTATAAAGTTCACAGAATCTGGTGCAGTTCACTGATATCAATACAAATGTTGCGGATAGCCCTGTAGTAAGTCAATATGACTCAATGAACATAGAATATCTCAGTACATAATAGCTTCTCACAACAAAGGCAGGGTGTACATCAGTCGCACAGCCACTCTGTAAGTCATGAAAACTGCCTCATAAAGGGTGATATACATTAACAAAGTTACAGAAATACTATCACTGTCTAAACTACATGACATTTGTAAATACATATCTGCAACAACCTCTCCACTAAGCTTAGACAAAACTATGGGGTATCTCTGTAAGTCATTCACTAGTAAAATAGACTCACATGCACTTATGGATTCTGACAGAATCCATAACATTTCTGATAAAAAAAAGTAATAAAGGTGAAGGGCAATCATGGCCACATTGCCACAGCTAACATTAGCTAACAATTGATGCAGGACTTACATGTGGAACACAGGTAATGTACACACCCAAGGAAAATGGAACATATAAAGGAAGATGTGTGGTATGGATGAAGAACAGGGATAAACAAGAGGGATGATGGAATAGGAAAATCAGAGGGGCATGGGCAGTGGGTTTTTTTTAGTGGGAAAAGCCTCAATTTTTGGGGAGAATAGAAGGAAAAGTAAAGACTAGGAAAGAGGAGAAGGCCAACACAGCAGGTATACACATATAACAAATATCACAACCCATGAAAATCAATCAATTGTTGGAAATAAGCATTAAGAAAAAGTAAGTTACACAGATGGCACATTGTACATCATGGCTAATGGAATGTTGACAAACAATGTGGAGATGCATACCAGCCATGGTGAAATACATAAATACCTATGTACTTATGAACTGTTATGGTATGACATTTTTCAAACTGTGTGGCAGACATACCTGGATGTGTATGACCAATGGCAGTTGTGTGCTGTATAGGGATCACAGTACACATTGCATATTGATTGCAGTACTCAAATAGTCTGTCAGCTGTGGAAGTATAAGCCAAGTAACAGCACAAATGCAGCCCATGCCATGTGTTTAATATCAACAGAGGACAGAAATGAATCACTGACCATACAGGAGAAAGGTAAACAACCAAGCACAGTACCAAACAAGAGTACTACAGCAAAAAAAAAAATGGCTGCTACCTACACAATTAGGTGTAAATAACCCAAACAGTAGTGTAATGGAATGCATACATTACAGACAAATACCATGTCAAAGGCAGCATATGAGTGTAGGTATATATGTATGACCTTCATTGGAAAAACAGGAAAATATCTGAACGCAGTCTCAATACACATACACACGCCAGTGACATAATAATAATAATATATGGCCACAAATCTATGATTATGCTATATAACCAATATCAGGTTGCGCGTGTGAATTTTGACAATTTATATTGTTTAATATGTAACACACAAGTATAACAAGAAAAATGATGTATTGCAAGCAGCAGTCAGTAACTTGTGTGCATATGTTCTGTATAATGGTCATAGACGTGGCACAAGTTGACCTTGTAACAAAACAACTACACAAAAATGGATAAGACGTCCAACAAAGATGAACATATACCATGGATATGTGTAAGATGTATGGCATACCTACAATGGTGGAAGGGAGGTGGACAACATGGGTCCACATCAAGAAGGAGATGGCAGCAAAGCTCAGTAGGCAAACAATAAAGCTGGACAACAATAAGTAAGTGGACACATTGCAAGTGCATGTGTACACCACATAGGGTGGTGTTGAAGTCAGTCTGAACTACAGTGAAGTGAATGGCCAGTGTATGTCACATGGGCAGACTGCATTGCCAACGGCAACAAAAAAGGGCATGTGTAAATCACGCATACAGTATTCTGCAATCATACAACAGCAGCAAACATAGGTAAGCAAGCTTTGAATTTGTATCACATACATATATACTGTCATACCAATGTAAAACAACATGTGGAGTAAACAGTTGTGGTTCGATATCACTGACCATGGGTATGAATGAGCAAAGGACAGTTCTGTGAACAATATTACAGCACATTAACATGAAGTTGACTACTCATAGTCCCAAGGTACAATGGTGTTTCTCCATTGATCAGAATATGTGCAGAGAAATGTACATAAATCAGTGCATATGTACAACAGTTGACAAAAAGTATGAATGTATGTGTATAAGGAATGGATGGGGGAATGTAACACAGGCACAAGAAGGCTTACTGTAATGCTAATGAATCAATTATCATTGCCACAGAGGATACATGGATGGAACATTGGTGGGCTATGCATTCAGTAAAGGAGGACTGCCCATATGTCACAGACACATTCTATGAAGCAACATGGAATCATCATTGCCAATACATGTCATACACACAATGCCAGTATGCCAGTGTGACAGCATGAAAAGTGTCATCCAAAATACAGGGGCAAGGACATGTCCTTCTGTTGAACATACATGGCATGGCAATCCACAAATCATACACATACCACTATGGTATATGTGGAATATGGCAATATGTTGTTTGCAAGTTGCTGTAAATCAGACACATGGATGGTTTGTCTTACATTGCATCCGTTATATAGGATTTCCACTTTGTAACTTTCATATTCTGAAGAAGTTCCATCCACTAACAAAGGAACAAAAGTGCTAAATACCAGTTGGATTCTGTGTTGGTTTCTTTCTTAGTTTGAAGTATTTTTTTTATTTTATGTATACAGTGGAATTGTTGCAGAATGTTAACTGTCGAAACTCTTGGAGAGCTGAATGTTGAATGAAGGTCTAATGTGGTAATGTGTGTCATGCAGCCATTGCAACATAATGCTAAATGTCACATGACATCAGTATACATTTGGCTGTGTATGAAATAATCATGGCAGCAAAATGCTATGCATGCACAAGTGTGCCTATACAATCCAATCATTTACATGGCTAACGCCATGGCAGCAGCATTACACAAGTGGATCACACAGACAATGCATATGATCTTGAAGGCCTAGCCTGATGGTGATGAACATCACATATGATTTCTAGGCAATTTCTCCAAATGAGTCCCTCATAGCCAGTGCCATATCTTGGAAAAAATTCCCTATCATGCCTCTCATCTGTGTATGAAAGTAATCAGTCATCATCTCATAGATGTGTTTCCAATAATTGTCTTGTTGGGGTGCTGGGCATCACAGCTCTGGGATGCAGCAGGTATCATGGCACAAGCAGGTCCAGATTCCTCATCATCATCATCCTTGTTTCCATCGTGGTCATCCTCATTATCTGAGGACTCAGACAGTGATCTGGTACGTCTTGTCTCTGATGTTTGTTGGGCGAGTGTCCACGGGTTCCATACTCCATCAAGGTGAATCACAAAAAATAAGTACATATGCATACCTGCTAGTATATGTCTACATAACATACCCACTGTGACACAATCCACAGGCAGAAACCAGTCAGTATGAAACCTTAAAATATATGTTCATAGTCAAGTGTACCACCATATGCGATATATGTCAGTAATTAAAACCATAGCAATGAAAACCAAATGTCTATCAAGCTGCACATTCTTGTGAAAAATCATAGGTAACATTAAGTTGAAACTGATGTGCACATCTGCAATCTAACAGGCAATAAGTAACATCTGTTTGACATGCAATGTCTGCATATGAGAATAAAGGTATAGCAGCATATGTTGCACATGTCACTAAAAACACACTCTCAGATGAAATGACCTAAAATGATTATGTAGGGAACTATAATAAATTTATTTGTTGCTAGCAGATGGATATTCATACATATGATACAGTCCATATGTCATATTATCTATACTTATGAATGTTTTCAGTACAGACCCATGTCAGGGCCACGATATATTTCACAGAATGTGAACAGCTTACTCAAGGGCATGCCATGCCAGTGGAAATCCTACCACTACTTGAACACTTGCTTATCAGCCATAATTATGCATGACAAGCATTCTCAAAGCCAGCATACTTACATATCATTAAAATTTGAAGAGAAGCATGCCACGTGTCATGCAACACTCGCATGAGTCTACCTTGCAAAGCAGCACTGTGTAAATGACAACATAACACAAGTACTGTGATTTGCACCGTGTAATACTTGTGATGGATTCCTTACTACATTGGCTAGCAGACTGAAAGGATGTCACTATTTTCATGTTGCTTGCTTGATTGTGCAGCATGCACATTTATGTTGGAGTGTGAATACCAACTTTAACACAGGTGTCTGCATGTAATAAGTAATATGAACAGCCAGAAATTAACATATTGGTATTATGACAATATAATGAGGTGACAATACAGTGGGAAATATAAAAGCCATAAGGCAACATGGTCATTGGCTGACCCAACATCAGCTTTTGGAATGCAACACACAACACACTAGAAATAATGTACAATCATAAACACAGTGACAGTCTGTGACACATGAAAACACTGTGTATGTAGTACAAACAGTATTGACTATCTACAAATATATCAATGCCTACATACATTTACTAACAATCACTATGTATGGTCATGAAAAATGTAAACAGCAAGTTGGTGTTTGCTGATTATATAACAGACAGTTGGACGTGTTGAATAGAAATGTCTATGTGCACAAGTATCCCTAAACATAGGATACAAGTGTATTTTAACCAAATCATCTAAGGTGTTCCAGGCCTGCAAGATACCCATACTGAATGGAAGGGCATGCCAGACAGTCTGCCAACAGCACTGGGAATACTAACAAAGCAGACACTCATTCAGTATGTGAAAACACAAGCTATGCACAACAGAGTGGTCACTGAGAATCACATCCACACATACAAGTGTGCCAAAACTTACATTACAAGCAGCAGAGAACTATTAACTTGCATATGAAACACCACAAGAAAAAGCACTGTGACAGTTGCATATAAATGACTGTCATCTATGTTCTGACCTACAATTCAAAACATTATCTTCAGCAAACAATGCTTGCTGCTAATCATATGTAAATATATGTTTATGTAATTAATACTTCTAATCATAGGGATCATTTGACTATTACACTTACCTTACAGATGCATGATGGTATTCCTGCATTATAAGTAGTATACATGGTAATGGCAAAAATAAGATTCTGTAAAGACTATGACATCAATTTTAGTTCCAAAGTCTGACAAAGTTGTGAAGAAAGGTGAAAGCTGCTAGCCTAGCTACATAGAATTTTGTAGATAATTCTGTAATTTGTAAATATTAATGTAAGCCACAGGCTTGTTCTCTTAAATGCGAAAATACTGTAGTGGATGTTGAACTTAAAAAAATGTAACAATAGGGCACTCTGCTGTAAGAAAACCGATAAGTCAAGTATTGTGAAATTCTTTGATCTAAAACTCGGAACCGAGATGTCTAGAGGGAGACATTCTACCTATTGTTTTGAGGCCAGAGTTAATGGCTAGAATTTACATGTATATTTTTTTATTGCTCTGGCTTCCTGACCAGCTGCAAGATAAAAAGGACTATTCATAGGTTCATAGGTTCATAGGTTCATAGGTTCATACTAGGCTATCTGCCCTGGGGCATTTATAAGCCTAGCCCGATTGTGTTTGGCTTACGCCACCCGTTGATTTGAGTATACTGTGCCCTTTTTAAAGTTTAGTTTACTGTGCCTCTGTCTAATAGTGACACGGAAGTAATCCCCGGGACAAACCTACGATCCCCCATCCACTCATCACGATTCTTCTTGAAGAAAGTCAGTGAGGTGCTCTGCCTAACATGAATTGGAATTCTATTCCAGAGCGAAGGGAGCATCTGGGTTATGAATCTGTCCCTCCAGCATGTTCTATTTATTTCTGTGCTGAGGTTCAAGTCCCTCGAGCGCGTGGCTCTAAGGGATTTAGATTTACTGAGGTGGAGCATGTCCATTAATTCTGGGTTGGACATAGCTTTATATGTCAGGCATAGATCGCCTCGAAGTAGGCGGTATGCAACTGAGTAGAGCTGGAGTTTTTTAACCAAGCAGCATATGGCATCTGTTTGAGTCCCTTGATCCTCCTGGTGTGGTACTTTTGGGGTCTTTCTAATTGCTGCACGTGTCAGGTAAGGTACATCCCAAAGGGGGCATTGTATTCTATGATGGGCCTGATGAGGGATGTATAAAGGGGCACGATTCCCTCTCTTGCTCTAGATGTGAATCCTTTCATGATGAGGTGGGCTATGTAGAAGGTCTTTCTAACCACTTTGGCAATGTGGTTGTCAAAGGAGAGATTGCTATCAACTTGGGTCCCCAGATCCCTAATTACTTTCTCTGTACTTAATGGGTTACCACCTATGTGGTAATTTGTGGGCACATTGTTTTTGCCAAAGGGTATGACTATACACTTTTTGGCATTTAGCTTTAGACCATGGCTCTGGCACCAGTTATCCATCTCTGTAAGACCTTTTTGAAGGATGTTTGTGTCAGCTGGAGAGTCAATTATGGCGCCCAGTTTGCAGTCATCTGCAAACTTGGTGAGCCATAGTCCTCCCACGTTGGCCTGTACCTCAGTCAAGTAAATACTGAACAAGAGAGGTCACAGGACAGAACCTTGTGGGACACCACTTGTGACCGGTTTCGAGTCTGACATGGCACCAGCAACTCTGACTCTGTGGGTTCTGTCTTTGAGCCAGTTTGCAACCCATCTTGTGACATAGGGGTTTATTTAGGCTGGATAGCTTATCTATGATGCCCAAGTGGGGTATTGTGTCAAATGCCTTTGCGAGGTCCAGATAGGCTGTGTGGTCTACCTTCCCTTCATCTATGGCTTTGGTGACAGTTTCGAAGAAGTCGACCAGGTTCAAAAGGCAGGATCTGCCCTTGATGAAGCCAAATTGGATAGGATCTAGTGTCTGTAGGTCCCCAATGTCTTTGTTTATGAGTTCCATGATGATCCTCTCCATAGCCTTGCAGACTATGCTAGTCAGGCTTATGGGGCGATAGTTTCCAGGGTCCATAGAGGCGCCACCTTTGTGGAGTGGGACCACTGTTGCTGTACACCATTCTTTGGGCACATATCCTGTAGTGAGGCTGAGATTGTACATCAGTTTTACTTGAGGGATTAGTTCTTCTTGGAGTTCATGTAGGACGCAACCCGGGACGCCATCTGGTCCCAAGGAAGCAGTGTTTTTTGCTTTGGAGATGGCGGCCTTCACCTGAGCATCAGAGATGTTTGGGAGGCTGCACTCTGCCGGGATAGATACTTGCTCTTTTGGGGGGTGGGGGTGGAGAAGTTTGCACTGAACCTGTCTGCCAGGATATTGGCGATGTCTGTGGGTTCAGTGTATTTTTTGTCGTTTAGAATCAACTCAGAACAAGTCTGGGAGTTGCATCCCAGGTTTCTAACATAACTGAAAAAAGCCTTATGATTGTCTTTGGTGTCCTGTGCAATTTTTCTCTCGAAGCTGGCCTTGGAGGATTTTATGAGGGATCGTAATTTTTTGCTAGTACTGATCAGAGATGCCTTCCCTTTTAGGGATTTTGCTCTGTCATGTAGTAGCTTCCTCCTTCTGTTGTACAGTTTATTTATGGCTGGGGTCCACCAGACTGGTCACCTGCCTTTGGATGATTGGGTCTTGATTTTGTTTGGGATAGCATGATCCATGCATTCCTGGAGATGTCCGTAGAATGTGTTTGTATAGGATTCTGCAGTTTGGGCCATAGTTTCCACTGGCCCTGGGGCCTTGAAGGTTTCCACTTCAGTTTTGAGAAGTGTGAAGTTCGCTTTTGAGAAGTTTTTCACTGTGGTTTTCTGGGCTGGGGGTGGGGTCGGGATGTGGATATCCAGTGAAATTAATTTATGGTCTGATTTTACCAATGAGGGATATACTTCTGGTATGGAGCATAGAGTCCCCATGTTGGTAATGATCAGCTCTAGTATGTTTTCCCTTCTTGTGGGAGTGGCGACTAGTTGTTCCATAGCATTTGAGTTTATAAATTCCAGGAACCTTTGGGCTAAGGTGCTGGGGCTTGAGTAATGCTCCCAGTCTATGTTTGGGTAGTTGAAGTCGCCCAATATAATGGTGTTCGGAGAGATCTTCATGTTCTCCAATGTTTTCAGGAAAGCCAAGTGGGATTCCTGACTTTGAGAGGGTGGTCTGTAGGATGCTATAAACTGAAAAGCAGTCTTGCCCACTGTCAGTTGCACATGGATGGTCTCTGATACTTCGTGCAATGCCACTAACCTGGATGTGTGGATATCCTTGATAAATATGGAAACTCCCCCTCCTTTTGTGGTTCGGTCCGGGTTTTGGGGCTGAAAAGCATGATATGAGGTATAACCTGGTAGTGCTGGGGTGCTCTCTGGAGCCTTGAACCAGGTTTCTGTCACTGCACAGATATCAATGTTCTCCATACTGAGGAGAGCTTCGAATGCGTGCATCTTGAGGTTAAGACTTCTGGCGTTTAGCAGCATTACCCTTAGTTTCTTGTTCCTTGTGCTGTCTATGGAGGTGGGTTTGACTTTTGAGCCTTACCTAAAAAACGCACTATGGGGGTGGCAACAGCCTTTGCCAATATCCGACAGCCCAGGGGTGACAGGTGCAAGCTGTCCCTAACGAAGCAACGTGGCTTGTCGAGCATGTCATCCCAGGCTGACAGACACTGGATCCCCTTTGAATGACACCAAAACTTTAGCCAATTGTTAAAATCGATCATTTTGTCTTTATACTGTGGCATCATTCTAGGTGAGGGTAAGATGCTGCTCGAGGTCAGGGTCATACCGGCATGGGCTATATGATCGAGAGCTCCTCTATGTCTCTTTTCATGTAGTCGAGGGAGGTATGTCTCAAATCATTCACGCCAGCATGTACAATGACTGAGTCATATTTCTATTTGTTTTGGAGTGACCTGAGTGCTTGCGTTATGTGGCTGATCCTAGCGCCCGACAGGCAGCTCACTGTGACCTTCTCTTTATTCAGCCTGGTGAGCGGGACATCAGTGTGTCTGACAATAGAGTCACCTATTACAAGAGTATCAGGTGTGTTATTCAGCCTTAAGGGCTGTGACTGCTTGGCACAATGACTTTGTGTGCTATGTGTTGTGCGTGTTTTGTTTTGGGGTAGCGTTTGCTTGGATGTCTGCTTTGAAGGTCTCTGTTGCTTAGGTAGATTTTTATTTAGAGCCTCTGAGTATGTTTTTGTGTTTTTATGTGTTTGGTTCAGTCTGAGTTTCTGTTAGCCTGGGAACATGAAAGAAATGATGTAATCTGAAATTAATCAGTGGTACTGTGTTATCAATTTAAGGACAGAAAGAATGAGAGCATTTGAGCATTTGTCTTGAGAACATCCAACTCACCAGCACTCTGCCTGTGTTCTATATGTAAGTTTATTTTAGAACTGTGTTTTTTCTTAGATATAGCTAGGAACTAGGAAGATTAGATTAGTTTTGTTTTCTGTATTGATGTCAGAACTTTTCTACTGTATTATTTTAAGTATTTCTCTGTGATCTCTGTACTCTTGACTAGCATTGTGTAGTAAGAAGTATTGTCTTGTGTTTTTATTATTTATTATGAAATATTTTTAAACCTTTCAAATGTGGCTGTTTTGTGTAGAGATAATTTAAATTCTAGAGTACATTGCATGTATATAGTGATACTGGACAAGTCACTCCAATAAGGCTTGACTGTTCAGTTACACTTACCATTTGGATGATAATATTGCACAGTATAATTGGACACTCTTTCATAAGGGCCTTTTAGTAGCTGATAAATATTAGTGGGTGGTGGTATTAATGTAAATAGTCTGGGTAAAAAGGGCAAAGCTGGAGAACCTGTGCCAGCCTTCCCCTGGAGTGTCTGTGTGGTTGTATATAACTCTTATCTCAAAGTGTGTATGTGTCAGCTACTTGGGCAGGGACATGAATCACTGGTTGGACAGAGAGAGCGCTGGAGGTTTTAGCTTGCCCACTAGGCTGAGATCTTGACCCTATAGCTGTGCCAGTGGGGAGTCTTATTGGGGACCTGGAGAGAAAGGGAGAAACTAGTCCCAGACTGACTGCGATCTCTGTGTGCTCTTAAGGAAAATTGTACTTTACTGTTTGTGTGTGTGTGTGTGTGTGTGTGTGTGTGTGTGTGTGTGTGTGTGTGTGTGTGTGTGTGTGTGTGTGTCTGTATATGGACGCCCCTTACTGGTGTTAGTGGTGAGGATTGAGGCTCCTTGATTGCTGGACAGTCTTTTCACATTTAAGAGAACAGGCCTGTGGCTTACATTAATATTTACAAATGGCAGAATTATTTACAAAATTCTGTCTAGCTTAGCTGGCAGCCTTCACCTAATTTCACAAAAGTAATCAACATAGCTCTCTCCTGACACTGCTCCTCCAGCCTGTGTATCTGCTTGATACACAGGACACAATTCCAAGTGCTATCATCAGCACCTACAAAAGGTAAAACAATTGCATGAATGATGTAGGTATGAAATAGCATTGGTATATGTTGCTCAGCTCATGTTCTCTAACTTTTACATTAAAGAATCACTTTACAACAGATTTGAATGTTTTGTACACAACCCTGTACTTATTTGAAGATAATAGAGAACCTCAGATTCAAACCCACTGCTCTCAGCTATGTTTATGCTCTAATCCTAACACCTTCTGGACTAATTAATCTCTCTTTCCTTACCATGCATGAGGAAAATACAGTTAAAAAAATCAGAGGTATCAATGTGCATGGATGGGGTAGCAATAGGGATCATGGCTTAAGCTTTATGAGCAGTACAACATGCTGTGCATTTATGAAAATAAAATTGCAAGCATGAATTCAAGTCAGCACTGTGGTCACAACACCAAAACATAACTGTAAACTTTTATACCTTAGAGAATGGTGCACTGTCATGCAACACATAGCTGCTGTTAACAGACAACTACAAATTCCTGTGCATCACATGCACAAAAATGTATTTTAGGCAGAAGACATAAACATTTACATATATTTGCTGTCAAGTTACACAATATAACTCAAAAGTATTCCTGATATAGAGGGGTTTTCCCTGTTCTACAGTTAAAATGTATAGCAGCATTTTCAAAATCTTTACAAAGATATAATGATACAAATATAATGAGAAGTATTTCCTACACGGATTTTAACCCACACTTAGCCAAGATATATGTATGTTGGCCTCTTGCTTTACAGGATGAGCTAACACATATCACACTTCCCTTCTTAACAAGCTACTATTGTGTGTGTGCATCCACATTCCTCTGGATAATGGATGAATATGGAAATATCCAACACATAAATGTTATAGGCCCTCATGCCCCACAAAACTTCCAGATAGCATTCAATTTTACAATGCAGAAGATATGTTTAGATGATCAGGCATACAGTGCTCTTGTGTTAAACAAATGGGATTTTAATAATACTGTTCAGTTTGTAAAGCAAAATGGACTAACAAATGTCTGTGTGCCTTACTATTCGCACATACACAGGTAGATTGGGCAATACTGTTGAACTATTATGGGTAATGGAGAAATATGTAGTCAGCAGCAGCCTAGGTGCTATTGATGTCAGTGATACACAACCATACTTGGTGTATGAAATAATGTCCTTATATGTTGTAAAACAAAACTATGTAAAATGTTGATTAGTATGTTCAGGATATACAATATTAAACAAATAAACCCCATAGGAATCAAACCCAAAAACAGTTGCCTTGTTTTTATTTTTCACTTATCCAGATGAGCTAATTGCCAGAACAGCTACTTAATGGGTTTAAAAGGCATATATCTGACATATGGGACACAGCTATATCTCTGATTTCCTTAGAAATGTCCATACATATGTAGGATTATGACACATTAGGTATCCACTGGCTGTCTCCACACATCGGTGTCCTTCCAATGTAGATCCTCAACAGCCCTCTGATGCAGGTCATTGTAGCAGTGGTGAACCTACATTTCAGTCCTGTATTTTTCCATATGACATTGATGGTCCCTTGCAATTCTGCTCCATGTCAATCTTCGTGAAGTTCCATGGTCTGGCCCTCACACAATCCTCCACTCAAGAAGGTCAACATATGGGTTGACTCCTCCTCGGCCCAGGGCAACTGGGCAGGTTAAAGCCTCCTGGAAGTAGTCATCTTGATGGCAATGTAGATAAGCTGTAGGTCACAGTTCAATAAATTGCTAACTGAGGTCTCACTCAGTTTGCAGCTGGCAATGGTCTGATCTGTAAATGTATCAACATCACTAATTAAAAGTGATGCTTATAGCATGATGTCAGATCAATAAAATATAATGGGCATGTGATATTCATGGTCCCATTTAACAATACATATTGGGTATTTGAGAGGAACATCAGATGGTGGACAGTATGAGATTTGTGGACCACAGCCCCATGTTAATCCTGCTGGTGATGTTGACACTCCCTTGCAAGACAGCAATACTCCATGCTGCAATAGATGTAAATGGTGTGCATGGAGGCACGTGCATACCATTCAACTGCCCAGATTTCCACAGAATATCTAGATTTTTGCCACATATTTTTTGGTCTGTCTTTCATATAATTTGTGGCTTTCTGGCAAATCACTGAAGCTTGAAGTCACTAACTAATGACATACATTCAAGATTCAAACTTCATATCCTTCAGAAAATACTTGTTAACAGAAATCCAGTTATTCTAGCAACTTTCTAAGTTTATAAGTGCAATATTTAAAATATGTCCCTATTTCTGGGCCTTTGCCCCCCCCCATTATTTTAGGGTTTGTCCAGATTTCTTGGACGAAGAGGTTGAGAGGTACAGTCATGTGTCAGTGGGTGTTCATCTACTCCTACAGGCAAATGAACATTCTTAGAGACATCATGAATCTGAGATTTGTGCACTTCCCTGTGCCACAGATCATGTTGCATATCAGTTGGGTGTGCTGCATGAAAGGCAGGAGTGCAGACATGGTGAGGTTATGGCTGCACTGGCTACTTAGAATGAAATCATGCTATCTGTAGCACGGTCCATTGAATACCTGGTTACAGCAGTACTACAGCAGTGCCATAGTATGAACAGGGTTCTGCATGCCCTGACCATGCTTAGCCAAGTTCCACATGGGGGAGACAGGCCACCTCTCAGCAGACCAACCCATGTGCATTGGGCATCAATGTCTATGCTGCAATATGCATGTGCATCTATTGCTGGCAAATCTAGTGTGGACCCGACAGTCATGACCAGATAGTCAACTCAGACCCATGCGCCTTCCCACATGGTGTCATCACATCAGTCTCTGGTGTGGAGCAACCTAGACAGTGTGTTTTCATATGTAGTAGGGGCAGCTAGGACCATGGTGTAAGCCATCACATTGGTGCCCTTGATTGTGTCAGAGAAACACTGACAGTTGATCCACTGTGTCCTGTAGTGTCATTCTCACCCCTTGCCAATGATGATTGCTGTGCAGACCACTGACAATTTCATCTGTCGGTGGTTGTTGTGAGATCTGATGCCAGGGCAGTCTGATATTTCTACTAATCATGGGTGACTCCATTTTGTACATTAAACTTTTTCCATACTTTACATTGATCTATATCACTTGCGATATTGACAACAGTTCTGCAGTATATCCTGTGTTGTTTTTCTGCTTGTATCTTTTGATAGTGGACAGATAGTATTTGGTTTTCTAGAGGTATGTCCATTGTTGTCTGCCATACACACATAGTGGATGCACACCTATGTCACATGTGGCCTGAGTTGATGGTCAATGTGGTTACAAATTTGTATATGTTCATACTGTTGTACATTAGAATTATGTTGCTATGTCTGCTGCTTAGTGGGTAACTGCCATTAGATGCAATCTGTGCTGCTTTGGTGGGGCAACACCTGAACAACAATATTTAATGTGTGTACTTCTGTATGCATGGCTTGTCATGACTCAAAGGTGTATGTCAGATGCTGCCATGTTGCTTGGGCCTGGACCTGTGGTTACATACTCTTGTTGCCCAGGCCTGTTTCTTTTGCCCCCTGTATCCTCCAGCTCCTCACCTGATAGCTCTAGAATGTCATCTTCAGACATCTGGGGTTCTTGATGTAGTTTTCCCACACCTGCAGCTGGAAGATCACCATGGGTTATTGTTAGCATATTGAGTAGCACTGCACACACAGTAACATTTTTGCTGCATTTTCATGTATGTATTGCAGTGCCCCTCCGGATGTGTCCAGCCATGGTTCAAGTGGATGACCACAGTCATCTATTGTGGGAAGTGGAAACACATATGTTGTCATTGTGAATAATGTGGGCAGAGATGTCTTTAGATTATGTCCTAGTTGTGTTCCTGTACTTACCTATTTGTAGTCCTTGAGTTATTTCAACTTGCTGGAATGCAGACCTCAGACCACTTTCCCTTCCTATGGCATCATCATGGACACTTCTAGGGTATGTCATCATGATGTTTATTATGCTGCCATCTGCTACACAAAGCACCTGGCAGTTCAGGGATGGCCATTCCTTTGTATTGATGTATCTTTCTGCTTCTGGATACACAGGGTTTTAGATGAGGGGTGTATGTTCAGCCTATTGCACCAAGTACATGGGGGAGGTCTGCAAAGTTATTTAACTGTTGCATGACAGTTCACTCTTCATTGAGGTAGATAGAAAGTGTATGTGTTAATCTACCTTGCCGTCATACCTCTCAACTATCCAGATTTTTACAAACTGTCCAGATTTTTTACTCATATTTTTGGTCTATTCCTCATAAAATGTGTGGTTTTCTGACAAATCATTGGATGATCTGAGGATTTTAGTCAGTAAATAATGACATAAGTTTGAGTGTCAGACTCCACATCCTTCAGAAAATGTATGTTACACCAAACCCTGTTACTCTAGCAACTTTCTAAGTTTATGAGAGCAATATTTAAACAGTTTCCCTATTTATGGGCCTTTGATCCCCCTCCCCCATTTTGTCAGGCTTTGTCCAGGTTTCTTGCACTAAGAGGTTGAGAGGTATTCTTGCTGCACATTGCTGCCAGGAATTTTGATGAGCATTGAGTGGCACTTGTCTGTTGCATTCCTAGAGCATCTCTCCCATATGTCATTGGAATGTCCCAGGCACTAATAAACTTAGGCTCAGGCACACTTTTGTTTTGAGAGGGATGAAGTTGCCTTGCAATGTCCGTACAGACATGTGTGGGGCACACATGTTGCAAACAGCCTGTACCTGTTGTCTGTCTATATGCTGTACCTGTCAATAATTTTTTGATCTGAAGTTGGCTTAGTTGTAGCCTGGCTCTCTGTTTAGCTGGCTGCCTTCTAGGATGCAAATCCAGATCCTCCTTCATAGCTTGCAGGACCACAGCCTGTTGCAGCTCATTCACTACAAATAGCATTTTTATTTATTTATTTGTTTGTTTATTTATTTATGTATTTATTTATTTATGGTTTTGTTAGAGATTCCATGGGAATAACATGTTCCTTATGTTGCAGTATGGTATTCACTAAGAATTTTTGAAAAAAAGTCAGAACTACAGTCTTTCACATTTAAGTTGCATTGTGTGTATATGATATGTTTTGGCATCTAATGGGCAGGTGTTGAATCCACAATTATCCCACTCTAAATAATTAAGTTCTTAGACTGTTTGCAGTGTAATTTCTGAAATCGCATCTGCAGTTGGTGAGGTGAAATTTTCCTTTGGTGTGTTGCACTGTCCACAATTATCTTTTGTAATCTGGCCGACAGAGTATAATTGAAACATGCAGTGATATCTGTGGGCTATGCTGTGTGGTGCATGGCCTGCTGTCACTGTTCATCTGACATTCTCTCTCATCTTACTTTTTTTTTTCTTTTCCAAACTTACTCATGTTGTTGTTAGGTAAAGTCATGCCTGAGTGCTCACTGACTCCTGTTCAGTGATGTGATAAGACATAATATAAATAATAATCACATTTTCTCTCATTTGATACATAAATTTTGCTGTAGCACATTTCCTAAGTTGGCAAGTACTCAATGTCCTCAACATTTCAATATTTCATGAATTAATGCATTGCAATTGAAAGAAAATGAATTATACTGTCTTTTATATTATGCTATTCCTTTGCAAATTTTTTGCTGTGGTGCTGCACAACAGATTATTTTATGTTGTCATACACAATAATTTGTGACCTCAGAGACATAAAAATATCATTATGTGTGTAATGTTGAGGGTGAAGTGTTATCACTATATGTTTACATAGCAGGATACTTCTTGTAATTGTAATTTTCTTATGATATTTCTCCTGAAAATGTTTGTCTATTAACACTTTTATGTTGTAGTTAACTGCTACATGTAACTATGGTAATGCATATAGCACTGAGTTTTTTTCCACCTTTTCCTTTATGATTTATGAGTGTGTTTACATGGATGAAATGCATACATTTGCAAAGTTGCCCTCCAACAAAATATTTATTTTTGTTATCTTGTTCCTATTGAAGTTAAACATTCAGCTGTGTCATTGAAGATGAGAATGCAAAGTTACAGAATTGTCAGACATGATTCACAGCAGTTCAAGATCAAATGAATGACCCATAAGTATCTCATAAAGATCTCAAAGGTGATGGTGGAGGTTATTTTAAAGAGGGGCTACCATGAAAACTGTAAGGTGAGTTGCTCTGATATCATGACCTACTTGATACAGGTGATTCTGCGGGCACTGATCTGACAGTGATGAGTGACTGTGATTGTGACCTCAAGTGAGTGGTTGTGCTAGATGTACATAAATGCTGATATGACTTGTGTGAAATCTTTTGTGCTTGTTTACCTAGACTATTTACAGTACTTTCCTGAGAAACAGTGGTATTATCATGTGAACTCCCCCCACTTGTCCAGACAGTACCACGTCCTCCTCTCTTGCAAGACTGTCTCCAGTTTGACTCTACTATGTCCTAACTAGTGTATGACTGGAGACAGACCACCATATTATACATCAGTAGAGATCTACTCTGTGCCATTTTCAACTAGTGTTGGAAATATTTACGCATACCCTGGAGGACTTTGACCATTTAAAAATGTCGCTCTGTGTCAGCGTTTTGAACCCTAACAATGTCACAGCAAATTTCCTGTTGGGCAGCCAGTGCTTTATGTGTTTCCTGGGGTAGCTGTAACAAATTCCTGCTCCTAGCTCTCCTTTGTAAAGGTGTCTCTGTAGAAATTCCTATCTCTGAATGTCGATCATTACCCTGAAAGGGTTACCATTTGAAAAGTCAGGATCCATTAGAGCAAGTTCCAAAACATGGAGGCTAAATTGCTAATAAAACAGACTTGCATATTAAGCCCAAGATTGCAATTTCCTGGAATATTCCCTTTTCCAAAGATGTGGCAATCTCAGAGTTAGTATATATACATTTGGAGGGTATGAAGGACTTTCCCCCCAAAATAGAGGGTGCAGGTGAGCTTGCCCCCTGCAAAAAGAAGTTTAAAAGAGAAGAGTGATTTTCTAGCTTTGCTCTTTATATGTATTTTCTGTCTTTAATATTTTTTTTGGCTTGTTGGCACTAGGCATTTTGAGTGCAGACATTTCAATAGGGAGCCTCCTGAAAGTGTTTCTCTGGTTTTGGAGATACTAGTGTTAAGGTGCATGTTTGTTTCTCTTGTACAAGGCTGTCATTATAGCATGACGTTTTGATGCATTGTCATTTCCTGCAGAATTACTAACATGTTGTTGGGTCTGAGATCTTACCATTAAACTTGGGGACTGCCTGCCACTTTCCACAGACTGCCTCATAAATGTAACTATGTCATCATCATCATTGTCATCATCATCATCATCTATAGCAGCATCACCAACACCCATTCTGTTGCTGTTATCCAGATTTAGTGGTAATGTGGGACTGCTTGTTCCTGATGCTGACCCTGTAAAAAAAAATTGAAAACAATACTAATAATAAAATAACATACTCTACTTTTGTGTAGAGTCTGTATGTCCTCCCTGTGTTCATGTGAATTTCCCCCAGGTGCTCCAGTTTCCTCACACATTCCAAGGACATGCAGTAAGAGGAATGGACACTCTACATCAGCCATAGGTGTGGCTTTGCATGTGAGTGTATGGTGTGGAAGAACTACTGTGGCATGTCTAGCCAACTGGTGATGTAAACCTTGGTTCTAAATGATTGTCACTGTTGAAGTGACACCCTGACCCCATGTGAAAAAGTTTGAAAAGGGGTTGTGGATGGATGGATACACTACTGTATGCTTATAAAGGGGTAAGTGGGACACTTACTATGCACACTGCCTTCATTACCATTCTATGCTGATGTACAAGAGTCACCTATTAATAATTAATTGCCTCACATTTAATGTAATCATACCTATTAACATTCAATTCTCTATATAAATACATGTTACTGTTTCCAGATATTAGTAATACCCACACCACCTCTGATTATTCCTGTGTCACCATCTGCTGTGTCATAGGCATCCCCATGAATGGATAGAAGGTATTCCTCACTCGGTGTTAATTGAATAATTGTCAGACTGCCCACCCCCATAGTGATATGGGAAATTACATGCTACCTGGCCTTGCTTCTACCATGTCTTGCCATAGCATTTGCATCATTTGTTCTCTTCTTGCATTGTACTAATGCACAATTTCTGCCAACAACTGCATTAGTATTGAGAATTACGTGATTATAGTCCTTGGTCCTCTCAGTTACTTTGCCCCTCCCTTACCAAATAAAAGTTTTCCATATGTCCTTAGTGTTGCCACGAGGATACGATTTTCCTCATGGCTGAAGTTATCATATCTCTGCTTTGATTCCTTATTATATATCATTAATGCACATATTGAAAATATTTTGATGTGATCAACTTTTAATCCAAAAACACTCACCAAATGTGCCTGTCACCCTTATAAAAATGTTAGTCAACACAAACACATTATTATATACAGACAGCTCAATCCAATATTCAGGTCATTAAAGCAATCAGTGTTATGACAAAATGCATCCTTCGTCTACCCTGTACCACTCCCATATATTCATAACACTTCCATTCTTTTTTCATCATTGCTACTCAGAAATCTAAACACACGTGCATGTTGATATCCTTTGTACTGCAGATCTTCACACTTTAATGACAACATTTCTTTCTACCATGTCAGTAAATGATACCAAAGCACTGATTTTTTCAAGTGGTCACTAATCATTTCCACTGCTGTAGTGAAATCCAACTTTTTTTTTTTTTTATTAAAACAGCTTAATTAATTTTACATAAAATCAAACAATTTCAAAAAATTTAACAAGAAATCTTTTCAGAACATATTAACATAATAACTAATATAAAACAACTAAACTATTTACAAAGACATTCAGATAGAAATTTCCATTAATATGAATTATTGTAATAATTCATGGTGTGATGTAATCTTTTTTTAACAAATTTTGTAAGTTTACCTACATATTGTACGCATGTGTTTTCCTAAGTGTTCATGATTTTATGGTCAAAATCTCTAAGTGACATAAGTCAGTTATACCATTCTTGAATTCTGTAAACATTGGAGGGGAATCTGAGATCCAGTTTCTTGTAGTGACCTTTCTGGCCACAGTAAGTATTGACCAGATTAAGGGAATTTTATTTTTTTAACACAATTTGGTATGGGAGTGTTGATGAGCCACAGATATATTTAAAGTAAACTTACTGTAAATAAAGCTTGCAATAAGTTATTGACTTTCTCCCAGTGAACTTTCAGTTCAGAGCAGTCATAGAACATATGTGCCCATCCCATATTTACCCCAGACTTACATTGTTACATGTTATTTTTTTTTATTGATTTTATTCATGATTTGAGGTGTATAGAATGAGCTATACAAAAACCTCTAGGTATATAATATCCATTTAAGAGAAGAAGTTGTTTTACCTGCTGATTCTAAAATAATTATTTCATTTTTGTTTCTTAGGAGACTCATTATTAATTGTATAATAGTAGTTCCAAAAGTTTTCTGGGCAACTATATACTTCTTCTCTGATGATTCTGTATATACAAGATAGTTTGCCTGTGTAGGAGGATTTGTGTTGTAAGTTTAATTCCAAGTAGTCCATCAAAATAGGAGAATCCTGTCTGGTTGCAGGAGATATCAAATCAAGTTTATTTATTAGAAATTGTCTAATGGTTTGTATATCCAGCAATAAGGATTTGTCCAGATCAAATTATTGTATTATTAAATCTGTACTTTTAACTTTTCTGTCTGAAATCATCAGAAAACAATTTTTAATTCCTTCTGTTTTAATGTAGTGTTTTTATTTGGATCAGATGATAAAATTTCTTGAGTAAAGGCTATAGGGAATATCAAACAAAAATCCATTCTTTGTAAATGGAGTGATTATATATAAAATTTCTGAATGTTGTTAAGATATTAAAATATAGTTTGCTGGTAGTTTTGGTGTAACATGGGTGGTAAAGTAATCTTTTAAAGTCCATAACATAGGATTATTTAAAAAAATCCATTTTGTATGATTGTGGTTTCGTAATTAATTCATAGGTTCATAGGTTCATAGATTCATACTAGGCTATCTGCCCAAGGGCATTTATAAGCCTAGCCCATAATTATGTGGCTTTCGCCACCCCTTTAGTTTGAATAAAAACTATGCCTATCATTTTGCTGTGCCTCTGTCAAGCAGTGACACTGAAGTAATCCCTGGGGTATATCTGCGATCTCCCATCCATTGGTCAAGATTCCTCTTAAACAAGGCCAGCGAGGTGCTCTGCCTCACATGTACCGGGATTTTGTTCCACAGCACAGGGAGTCTCTGGGTGATGAATCTGTCCCTCCAGCATGTTCTATTTATAACCGTGTCAAGGTTTAAGTCTCCTGCCCTTGTGGTTCTGAGGGATCTAGATTTTTTGAGGTGAAGCATATTCATCAAATCTGGGTTTGACATGGCCTTATATGTCAGGCACAGGTCACCTCTGAGCAAGCGGTATGAGACTGAATAGAGCTGTAGTTCTTTCAGTCGGGCAGCATAAGACATATTTTTGAGACCCTTTATCCTTTTGGTGAGGAACTTTTGGGGCCTTTCAAGCTGCAGCAGGTGTCTGGTCAGATACATTACGAACGGGGCATTGTACTCAATCATAGGTCTAATGAGTGATGAGTACAGGGGGGCGATGACCTCCCTTGATCTAGATGTGAATCCCTTCATGATCAGGTGGGCGATATAGAAGGTTTTCCTAACTACTTTAGCAACATGAGTGTCAAATGAAAGGCTACTGTCAACCTGGGTCCCCAGATTCCTGATGACTTTTTCTGTGTTCAGTGGATTGCCACCTATATGGTAGCTAGGGGTAACCTTGTTTTTCCCGAAGGGTATGACTATGCATTTTTTGGCGTTTAACTTCAGGCCATGGCTCTGGCACCAGTTATCCGTTTCTGTGAGGCCCTTCTGGAGGATATCTGTGTCAGATGTGTTTTCGACTATGGCGCCCAGTTTGCAGTCATCTGCAAACTTTGTCAGCCATAACCCTCCTGTGTTTGCTTGTACTTCAGAAAAGTAGATGCCGAACAAGAGTGGACCCACGACTGAGCCCTGTGGGACACCACTTGTGACAGGCTTTGAGTCTGACATGGCTCCAGCAACTCTAATCTAATTCTCCGCTTACTGTTTCCCATTAATTATTACATTTGGTTGAGTAAGATGTGTCTATTAATTGAGTTATAGTTTTGGTTATGGAAGAAATTTAATATAAATTTAGGTCTGGAAAAGCTATTCCTCCCTAGTTCCAACTGTTTAAATGATATTTGAAGGCTATTCTTGTTTTTTAGGGGTCCAGAAGAATTTTAACAACATTGTGTTTAATTTTTTAGTTAGTGATTTAGAGTGTAGTAATAAAATAGATTGAATAATATCAGGAATCTTGGGAAGAATAATCATTTTAATTATAATTAGTCTTTCATCTGTTGTAAAAAAAACTGTGTTCCATCTCGTTATGAGTGCTTGTATGTTTTCAAAACATTTATTATAGTTTAGTTGTATTATGGTGTTAGTATCTTTGGCTAATATTATTCCTAGGTATGTAATTTGTTCAATGTTGGGGTTATATTTATGGTTATTACCCTTTATTTTATTTTTGTTTGAGTAGATGGGTAGGATTTTTGTTTTGTCCTCATTGAAGGATAGACCTGATATTTTTTGAAAACATTCTATGGAATTGAATAATGAAGATATAGAGGAATCATTCCCATCTGAAGTTATAAGTGCATCGTCAGCAAAAAGCTGACTTTTGGAGGATGTTTCTGTGTTAATTTCCAATCCTTCTATATTTTTATTTTTCCTGATTTCATTAGCCCATGATTCCATTATCAGGCTAAATAGTAAAGGAGAAAGTGGGCAAGCTTGCTTGATTCCTTTTATTATAGGAATATTAGGTGATATGGATGTACCCATTTTAATGTATGCTAATGCCCCCTTATATAAGTGTTTTAATAAGTCTATGCATTTTTTTTTTGAAAAGTTCAGACATTCAAGTAGTACAAACAGGTAATCCCAATTTTCTGAACTGAATGCAGAATTTATGTCCAAGCTTATTAAAGTTAGATCATTTTTCCTTCTTTGCGAATAATCAATTAATGCTAAACTTCTTTTAATATTGTTGAATGTATTTCTGTTAACTATAAAGCCTGTTTGATCTTCTTCTATTAAATGTGGTAAGAATTTTCTCAATCTTTCAGTATAAATGTTCATGAACATTTTATAATCCACATTCAATAACGAGATAGGCCTATAGGAAGAGTAATACATTGGATCTTTATTTGATTTCAAGATAGGTGATATAAATATATATTTCCAGGATGGGGGTATTATAGATTCATTCTGGGCTTTAGTGAATACATTATGAAAAAGGGTGAGAGCACTTTTAGGCATTATTTTATATAATTCTGGCATGATACCATCATTGCCTGGTGCTTTATTTTGTTTAAGTTTACTAATTTATGTTAGGATTTCTGAATATGTTATATGTTATTTGTTTATCTATAATTTCTGCTTGTTGTTTGTTAAGTTTACCATTGATGTTTTTATTAATATATTCTTCTATCTTATCTTTAGTTTCAATTTTAACTTATTTTGATTAGTTTTAAGAAAATTGTCTCTGAATTCATCTATTATAATATGTAAATTGAAGACTTTTTTTTCGATACTGAGTAAATCTCTTTTATATGATTATGTTTATTCAGTCTTTTTGTCTTATTTTTAAGATTCCAAATACAACAGGAGGACACAAGAGAGGCTCCAGGTTATGAAGCTTTAATCAGGCACACATGCTTTCACATCTGCTTCTTCAGGTGCATAAAACAAACTGAAACTAGTCATACTTTTAAACATTGCTAAGTGCATCACGTGACAACAATACATCACATGTCTATATACACTCCATTACTATAAAATATTAAAGCTATATGGTAACCACAAAATAACTAAATATTAAAGAAAATCATACAAATATAATCATAACATATTTCTTATATACTTTGTGCACTATAAAAACATTGTTAAAATTACATATTCTTAAAAACAACTACTTTACCTACGTAGAGGTCTGGCCTTTAACTTTGATCTCAGTGGTATTTGTTCATTGAGACCATGTCCCATGTCAGCTCTGAATAAGACTATCCATCTAGCTTCTAGTTCCTCTGTTTTATTACATGTGCCCCCCCTTTTTTACACACAAAACTCCTAGCAATGGCCATACACTTAAATTTATGTTGGTTGCTAGTATTCACAACATGTTTGGCCAGGGCATTACTTCTGCTTTGTTTGCCTATGTGATAAATGCATTCTCTAATATTCTCCTTGAGTTTATGGTCTGTTTTCCCAATATAAAATTTATTGCATACTACACAGTGAGCAAGATAGACTATATGTTGTGCATCACATATAGATTATACTTTAAATTTATATAACCGGTCCTGATTTGGATGTAAAAAGTCATTGCTTATATCTATATACCGACAGTATGAACATTTGCCACAAGGCTTAGTCCCCATGCCACCCCTAGGTGTTTTCTCTTCTCTGGGTGCACATAAGCGTTTCTTCAAAGACTTTTGATTTCTGAACTAAAATTTAGGTTAATTTTCTATCCATTTTGTGACCACCTTGTCAGTGGTCAATATCCCCCAGTGTTTACGTATAATGTTCATATAAGACCCAGCATCACTAGAGAAGCTTACTGGCACCTTTAACTTAGGTTTATCACCACTGGTCTCTTTTTCCTTAGACCATTTATCTGAATAATAAGGTCTAGCTTTAGTATATCACAAACTACTTCTTGTATTTGCTTCTGTACATCTCTCTCCCCATAGCCTCTGGCCAGTAAATCATTCCTCATACTGTTCAATTGTTGATGAAATCTGCATCCTTAATGTTCAACCTAGATGCTCTAAAAACCTGATTCCTAATGACATCAAATACATAGGTAGGGTGCATACTTCCTCTGCTTAAAATATGGTTAACATAGCATTCCTCTCTGTACAAGCAGAGACCAGTAGTGATAAGCGTTAAATAATTAATGACTTAACTAAATATAAGATCATATCATGCCTATCTGACCATAATGCAATAGTTTTTGAACTTTATATTAATGTGACATTTAATGTATAAATCAGGATTCCTGCCTACCTAACACAGTAACTAGAAGAGTTTAAAGAATTCTTAAATCAAGAAATTCAAAATGTTATAACTACAAACTCTTCTCCTAACATCTTAAACATATACACATGGGATGATTTATAAGCATATTTATATGGGCAAATCAAAAGATGGTATTCCAATAAAAGGAAAACTTGGGATAAAGACTTAAAAGAAATACAAAATAAATTAGATCTGTTGGAACTTAATAATAAAGACATATTCATCAAAAAGAACATTAGGGATGAAATAAGCAAACTGAACAATGGATATAGAGAAATATTACATCACAAAATGATGATTTGCTTAGAAAAATATAAATTTCTTGCTTTCTCATTGAACCCCAAACATCTAAGTAATCTTAAAAACAAGCAAGAACAATAAAAAACACTCATATGCAGGTCCTTGTGTCCACAGCAAAACTGCAGCAAAGTTTCCAAAAACAACAGGAGGACACAAGATAGGATCCAGGTTATAGAATAGGAATTATGCCTATTAGAAAAAATGTATATTGTATTGATTTAGGGTCAGCAAAATCATGTATCTCTTTTAAATGATATGAGCCAATAAAATGTATTAATTGTATGGCCTGAGAGGTTATTTTACTTTTCCCTAATGTACTTGATTCATTTTCTTTTAAAATACAATTAAAATTGCCTGTAAGAATGATATTTCTCTTTGACTGGAGAACTACCTGGTTTAGATGTTGCTTAATTGTATTAATACCTATACCTGGCATCCAATAAATGTTAATCAGTGTGATGTTTCTTATTCATTTCTACTACAACTAGGCAAAACATCCCTTTATCATTTTGATAGGTATTGATAATTCTAGGTGGTGGTAAAGATTTATTCCAAAGGATTGCTTCTTCGCTTTTTTTTTTGTATGCTCTAAACTTATTAAAACTATATATTCATTAGTGTTTAATGTCTTTATGTTTCCCTTCAATAGGTGTGTTTCTTGTAAGAAAATCAGGTTAGATGTATGTAAAGCTAAATATCTGAATAAACTCCCTATTTTACTTGGGTTATTTAAGCCATTAATATTAATTGATATAACTTTCAATGAAACCATACAAAATGTCAAAGATTGTTAGATAAATATATGTCATGTCAAATTTGAATACATTGTGACACCCATGCACTGACCCAGCAATTAAGGAGCCTCAGTCCTCACCACTAACACCAGTGAGGGGCATCCATATAGGGAAAGGATAATAAATACACACACAGTAAAGTACAATTTCCCTTAAGAGCACACAGAGATCACAGTCAGTTTGGGGCTGGTTTCTCCCTTTTTCTCCAGGTCCCCAATAAGACTCCCCACTGGCACATCTATAGAGTCTAGATCTCAGCCTAGTGGGTAAGCTAAAACCTACAGCACCCTCTCTGATCAGCCAGTGCTTCATGTCACTGCCCAAGTAGTTGACACACACACACACACTTTGAGATAAGAGTTATATACAACCACACAGGCACTCCTGGGGAAGGCTGGCACAGGTTATCCAGCTGTGCCCCTTTTACCCAGACTATATGGTAGAAATCATTGCCACTATCCAGCTAATATTTATCAGCTACGCAAAGACCCTTAAAAAGGTGTCCTGTTATTACTGTGCAATATTATTATCCAAATGGTAAGTGTGACTTAGTCTTGGCTTATTAGAGTGACTTGGTACAGTATCAATATATACATGCAATGCACTCTAGAGCTTAAATTATATCTACACAAAACAGCCACCGTTGAAAGGTTTAAAAATATTAAATAATAAATAATAAATACACAAGACAATACTTCTTACTACACAGTGCTAGTCATGAGTTCAGAGATCACAGAAAAACACTTAGACTAATCTTCCTACTTTCTATCTATTTCTTAGAGAAAACACAGTTCTAAATAACTTACATATAGAGCAAAGCAGTGCTGGTGATGTTGGATGCTCTCAAGACAAAATGCTCCAAGCTCTCTAATTCTCTCTCTTTAAATTGATAACACAGAGCTGCTTCACATGACATCATTCTTCACACTTCTCTGGTGCTCCCAGGCTAACAGAAACTACATTTACATTCTTTACACCTGGTCAGAAACCAGAGCAATAAAGGACATTTATACATGCAAATTCTAGCCATTAACTCTGGTCTTAAACAATAGGCAGGATGCCTCCCTCTAGACATATCGGCACCAAATTTTGGCATTGAAGGCAGTCATAACATGCATGACTTAGCTTTCTTACAGCAGAGTGCACTGTTGTTACATTTTTTTCAGTTCAATATCCAATGCAGTCTTTTCACATTTAAGAGAACAAGCCCGTGGCTTACATTAATATTTACAAATGACATAATTATCTACAAAATTCTTTCTTGTTAGGCTGGCAGCCTTCGCCTATCTTAACATACATTACCCATATTTTCCCCTCCCATATGTGATATTTTAGGTCTACATTTCTTAATTACTGATTTATTGTGGGTATGGTGAGTTTTGAGAATTTTTTAAATGATAAGCTTGTAAGTATTAAATATAGCAGATATCAGATGTGAATGTTCAATAAAATTATGAATATGATGTCAATTTTTAAAAAAATAATGGTATGTCCAGCCTGGAGTCATAATCTCCCAATCCAAGTAGCATCTGCCACTTAGAATACCCCCCCCCCCAGCTGTAACAGCAGAAAATCAGCAACCACTTATGAATATAAAAAGTACTTGAATTTGAATTGCTGATATTGAATGTAACTTCTTTGAGTAATTTAACTATATTGTCATCTATTAAGTTTCTTTAAATTCAGTATAATATATTTCTTCTGATAGTCGAGATATTAAGAGGTCGTATAAAAGAGAAAAGCACATACATTTAACATCTAAGTAAGTGTATGAAAAATACTTTTTTTTCCCTTCTTTTCCTTCCCTCACCACCTGGAAGTTGACTGGAGGGAAAGTACAACAGTTCAAGGAATTACTCAGGGCTCTAGCACCCCAAGAAGAGGAGGAAATAGGTGAAGTTGAAGAAGAATGGCAGCACCTAAAAACAGCATGTGTTAGGACTACAGAAAAGTATGGAAATAAGTTACATAAGGAAAGCTGATGGGGAATGCAGAAGTCTAGGAAGTCATCAAAAAAAGCAGGAGTGCAGGAATAAGTGGGAGACAGAAATGACTGACCAGGCTAGGAAGGACTACTAGCTGGCTAACAAAGAAGCTAAAAAAGAGGTTGTAATAGCAAAGTATAGGGCATTGGAGGCACTGTACCAACTTCTGGAAAGTGACTCAGTAAGGAGTACAAAGCAACTATATCAGGTTGCAAGGCAAAGACAGAAAGATAAAGAAGATAGTTAGACACCCTTCATAAGGGATGCCAGCATCAACCTGCTGTCCAGTCCAGAGGACATCAAAGGCAGAGGGAAGGAGTCTTTCCAGCAGCTTCTGAATGAAGAAAACCCCACAGAAGCTGTACTGCCCCAGAAACAGCCTACGATGAGAGAAGAAGAGGAGCCCACCCTAGAAGAAGTAAGAACAGCACTTAGGAATATGAAGTCAGGGATAGCAGCAGGCTCAGATGATGTCACAGCAGATATGATAAAGATGCTAGGTGAGATAGGGGAGAAATAGCTCTTGATGGTACTAATAGCAGTGTGGAGAGAAAGGCATATCCCAGATGACTGGAGAATAAGCATATTCATACCAGTGTACAAGAACAAAGGGGACATCCACAACTGTGGGAAGTACAGAGGCATCAAACTCCTATCACATTGCATGAAAGTTCTGGAGAAGGTGATTGATAAATGGATATGTAGAGTAGTAGAATGTGAGATGGGAGATGAGCAGCTTGGATACAGATCAGGATGCAGCACAACTGATCCAATGTTTGCATTAAGACAGATACTTGAAAAGAAGCTAGAGATGAGGAAAGAGTCCAGCTGGGCATTCCTAGACTTGGAGAAAGCATGACAAGGTCCCAAGAAAGCTGATCTGGGCAATACTGCGGTGGTTTGAAGTCCCAGAAACATTGGTAGAATTAGTGCAGGCTATGTACAAGGAACCAATGACTCAAGTACGAACAGCATTCAACCTCAGAGAGGAGTTCCCAGTGGGAGTGGGTGTACATCAGGTTTCAGCTCTGAGCCCACTGCTGTTCATAATGGTGATGGACTACATTAGCTAACAGGTTGGAGGGGACAGATCAACAAAGCTGCTGTATGCAGACGATGTGGCAGTACAGGCAGACTCTGAGGTAGAACTTCAGCAAAGGATTGGAGAATGACATGCAAATCTGAAGGCATGTAAGATGAAACTAAGCACAGATAAGGCAGTGGTAATGGGAGGGGGTAGTTGAGGAGAAGGGAAGTCTGAATGAAGAGGTCAAAGCTAGAATCAGAAGGGCTGCAGCCAACTGGCACAGAGTATCAGGTACAGTCTATGACAGAAGAATGCCAAAGAAGCAGAAAAGTAAGGTGTACAAGACAGTGGTGTGATCAGGACTACTGTATGGTACAGAAACCTGGGCAGCAAAGACAGAACAGTTGAAGAAGTTAGATGTGATGGAAATGAAGTGCCTGTGAAAGGTGGTAGGATGCACACTGTGGGACAGATGAACAAATGAGGACATAAGAGCAGAAGCCAAAGTAGCTACAATTGCAGAAAAGATCAAAGAGAACAAATTACTGTGGTTTGGGCACGTGTAAAAAAGCAGAAGACAATTTGATGAGGAAGATTTGGGACAGACAGGAAGAATGCAAGAGGAAGTGAGGATGTCCAGCAAAGAGGTGGACGGATTGTGTGAAAGAAGATCTGTGACAGTCAGGCATGAATGTTGAAGAAGGTAGGAGTGTGGTACTGAATCGAGAGAATTGGCAACAGTTAACATGATACCCTGACCCCATGTAGAAAATGGGAAAAAGGGGGCTGATGATGATGAATAATAAGCAAGTACTATAGTGAATGTATTGCCTGGTGTATATATAAAAGCAATTTGAAGTACAGGTAAACAAGAATTCCCTTATGTCTTCAATTTCATTTTAAAATGTTTGATTGTATATGTTGCACAATCTACCACTTGCTTTATACCTTTCAAGCATGACTGTGCTTAGCCACACTCAGCTACAATACACAAACACATGCAAACTAATATAAAGCTTCAGCATTTGTGTGTGTTAGTTAACAAGTTCTTAATGCTTACTTTTACATTCTTTGTGCTTTTGCCTAAAATGGGCATACTTTTAAAAATAGCTTCACTTATTCAACTGAAATAACCTATACTGAGCTTATTTGCATGTATGTCTAGTGGCTCCACTGAGAAATAACAGCAATGCATTTGCAAAGTACTGAACTATTAATGCCAGCCTAAGAGTAAACAGATGTATTAAAGGCCCCACCATGCTAAGAAAAGATATTTGATATAGCCAGTTAAGCTGCAGGTGTTAGAGTATGGCACTGTGATGGACAGACTTTGATTTTTATAAAAAATACAACTTTACAATCCACAACCTGCTTTGTATACTACAGAAAGCTGACTACAAAGGAACACTACATGCCTTTAGCACAGATGCTGCTGTAGGTGTCTTCCTTTACAGTGGTCTATTTCCAAGTTTCCACCAAAATTTTGATATGTTTTCATAAAAAAGTCGGATGTCAAATACCTAGTTAAATAGCCATGGTCATATTCATATTTTAAGTAAAGATATCTTTATGTCTCAAGTGAATTTTCTGGTTGGTAGCAGAACAATAGGTAGGTAGTAGATAGGTAGACTAATAGAACATTAGACAGACAGATAGGTAGATTAGCTAGACAGATAGATAGATAGTAGATAGATAGATAGATAGATACATAGATAGATAGATAGATAGATAGATAGATAGATAAAATAGAAAAACAGGTATATGTCTAGGGGTGTGTGCATTTAGCAGACATTTAAAATATGAAAACATGTGCGTTTAGATGGCTAAAGTTTCTGCCATAATGCTGACATGTAGAAGGAGATTCAGTGGATACAGTAGTCAATCAAAGTCAAATGAAAACAAGTCAGTTTGTCTGAATTTCAAACAGCAAACTCTAAATCTATCTCAGCTGCCACTGACTATAATGCTGGGAACTGCAATTCCTGGCCTCTGCCACCCTGTCCTATCTGCTTTCTTAATATTATATTATAAAACATGGCACACATAGTTATAATTTTGGCACACATGGCAAGATAGTACTGCAAGGCTCTGATGGATGCATCCAGACAATGGGATCATAACTTCATGAACTCAAACACATGCTCTGTGATTTTTTTTTTGTTTGGGAGTGGGCATGGTTATAGCCTCGCTCTGTTTGGTTATGTGGATTTCACATTGGAGGGCCATGATCAAAGCTTTCGGGCATATTATTTCCAACTAGATGTGTATGGGAGGACAAACCTTACAAAATATTGGTAAAGTTCTCATAAGTGTCATACATGGGAGTTGTGAAAACTGCCTAAGTGGCCTACACACATATTGTAGATGAGACCCTGTGGATTACAGACCCCCTGACAGTTGATGGATTGATACCATTTTTGGTTCATGTACCTCCCTCTCTGTTCACTGTGTGATCCTTTATGTCAATGTGTATGCATTCTATGGCCTACAGTGCCTCAGGAAACTAGGATATGGTGTAGAACTTCTTCATAGTGTTTGTCCTCTCCTCTAGGTTAATAGGGGACCACATATGGTCCCTCATGTGCTGAAGCATGGCATTGAGGAACTGGTGTAGTATTCTCAAGATAGATTCATAAGATACCTCTGATGTGTCCTCATTGGGTTGCTGAAAGATCTCTGAAGCTAATATACTTAAAGGTACATGTGCCTTCATTACTACAGGGATGGGTACTGTATGACCCCCATGGGACTGCAGACAAGGGAGAGAGATGTTCACTACTTGTTTTATGGCGTCTCTGTCCATTTGATAGCTGTTCATCATGGTGATGTCATGGAGGGCACAATAAGTGGATCATGGTCGGAAAACCCTATACCTCTGAGGATGATGACTAGCACCACTGACAGCAGCAGCAGCTGCTCTAAGAGCTTCTTGCAGATACAAGTTGTGGCAACCCCAAAAATGTTTGTGAGCTTTTCTCTACTTGAACAGGAGCATATAGTTGTGCTCAATTCTAATGCGTGTGTGATATGGTTGTGCTTCATTTATATATTTTTGAATCAATCCATCATGTTTTTTTAATGTCATTAGCATACAGTACAGCTCAGTATATGGTCATTGGCATAGATCTCTGCTATGCTTTGTTTTCCAGCTGGCCACGTCATGTTAGCTTTTCCTGAAAAGCACACACCCTGTTCATCCCTGCTTATCACACAAATTCGCTTAGCACAATGTGTTAGGCATGTATGAATCCCAGCCATTGTTTTCTGAAATGTACAAAAAATGTAATACTTCAGTGTGATCCCATTACTGATAAAGATGAGAGAACATCCAAAATGGAAAACAAAAACAACAGAAGTGAAAAAAGTGTCTAAAATGCAGAGGAATTCAATCTACACAAATAATGAATTCTATGATTTTAAAAACTGTGGTGTGCTTGTGGAACATTTTATAGAAATAGTATGAGTGATAAATTGTGTTTTCTGAAATTAGAGTGCACTTTAGGATGACAGACTTTTAGATGAAATGAGGCTACTTTGTAGCAGAGTAGATCATAAGGTAATACTAATGACACCAGGCAGAAGTCAGATAATAATGGTGTGCAGTGCATACCTAGGTATGCTGGGTTAATGTCTGAATTAAGTAATACAAAGGGATTACGTACCGAGACCAGTACATGGAGGTCACTTGTAGAAAATGGTCATGCATCTTGCACATGGCAGCATACATCTCAGCTGTACAGATTTTTGCAGAATGTCCAGATTTTTGCCTCATATTTTTGATGTGTTCCTCCTAAAATCTGCACTTTTCTGGCAAATAACTGAGAAATGAAGTAGTTAAATAATGACAAACATTTGAGTTTAAGACTCCACATCCTTCAGGAAATTCATGCTAATACAAAACCCATTATTCTTTCAACTTTCTAAATTTGTAAGAGCAATATTTAAAATCTGCCCCTATTTGTCCCCCCCATTATTTTAGGCTTTGTCCAGATTTTTTGCTCTAAGAGGTTGAGAGGTATGCATGGCAATGTATTTATAACAGGAATTATAGGCTTTTCATGTAACAGATGCGTTAAAAGTCATTTAATATGTTGCATAAACAGTTCTTGGGAATATAGTAGTATCAGAATTTTGTGAAAAGAACATATAGCTAGAAGCAGGCTGCTAGGGGCAGACCTATGTTTTATGACACACAGTTGGACATATAAACTGCTGCAGACTATGGAAACTATAGAAAACATACTGGATATCAGGGTACTACAGAAGACTGGGCTTTAAAGATGAACTTATGCCAGTTTACCAGGTAAACAGTCCTACTGTGTCACAGCAGAGCAACAATGTGGCAATGCATATGTAGGTATGTGTTAACTAGTATGATTATATGCTAATTATAAAGAAAGACCAACAGAGTACAACAAGATCAAAAGTTAAGGTACAGTCAGTGCTATTGTTGTTAAGTCTGGGATTTTCATGGAATAGAAGAGCCAGAGATGAGCCAAGTGTATGGCTTGACTCTCAAAGTCTTTTAAGAGCCCAGCCAGAGCAAACAATGAAAATGAAAAAAAAATGTAATACATTGTATATCTACAAATTCTGACAGATGCAGATGGCCTGTATATCTAATTGCAAGAATCACTGTTTTCAAAGGCAAACATTTTACAAAAATCATAGGTAAGTACTTGGATAGCTGCTCTTGTGGGCCATTTTAAGCCTAGCCAGTTTCCCTTTCAAAGGTAGAATCAAACCTTATGTTTTTTGATTGTGAGATAGTCACCTTAACTGTTATACCACACATAGCCATCATACAAAGCTCAGCTTGTTGACTTTGTTGTGCCCTATCAAACTTAGAGCATATCTCTGAACTATTCAGAATTTTGTAGAATATCCCTGATTTTGCCTCAGTTTTACCCTACTCCCCCTAAAAATTTTGTTTTGCTGATAAGACAGTCCCCCAGATTCATTAATCTTCCATGCAGGACTAGTTTAGTCCTGCACAGAAGCGCCTGTTTAGGAGCAGGATGGCAGCACTCCATGCATATTAATGAAAGCATGCTGCCCGAGCTTCCAGGCTTACATGGAGCATGTACGAGTGCAGGGGGGCGTGTCTGAGAGCACAGCTCTCAGAATAAGCACACCCCTGCAATGTAGAGAAGCAGAAAGTGTTAAGAGATGAGCGAGATCGCTCATAGGTGTCCGCATATCCCCACCAACAGTTCCCCATGTTTACAACAGCAACAGTACTGAAAAAGTAAATAAGGAAATCCTTTTATTTTTTTTTAAAACACTGATTAAAGCTAACTGAAGGTGTGTGGGTGTGCCCATTGCTTAGCTACGGTTAACGCAGCTTAAAAGGCTGAAAAGGATAACAAGGAAGATATATGCAAATGGAATAGCACAGCAATAACGTAGTGGGCAGAGCATCCGCCTAATGCGCATGCATTCCCGGTTCGAGTCCTACTGCAGCATATTCCATTTTCCATGTGAAATCTTTATATGAACATCATTTTGCGGTATAACCTACTAAATATCATTTAAATGTGAACTGGAGTACTGCATTAAATTCACATGTGAAGTGTCAGTGTCATAATGAATAAGGCACTAGTAAGCAGGTTTAAGCACAAATAAGAAGTAGTAAGCATATATAAGCACTAGTAAGCATGTTTAAGTGCATTTGTGTGGGGGTAAGCATTAAGAAAAGTAGAAGCTAACTGAGTATAAGAAACTGTAACCGGAGGTTAGCATTGCTTAGCTCCGTGCAAACCTGCACACACCATCTTAGAACTGCTTTAAAGTGCCTTAATCATGCTGTACCCAATGGCCTGTGTTCTGCACAGCAACAAAATAAACGGCTTCAACAAAGCGCAAACTCAGGACCCTGTACACTACAGTCACAGTACTTAACCACTAAGCCAACACAGCAATACAAAAGTGTGAGGTTTTAAGAAACAAACCTCTCCATAGGAAAACAAGCTGAACATGTGAAAGGACATTTATACAGCCTTATATTGTATACCCAGCTACATCACATAAATATGTGAACTGGAGTACTGCAGTAAGCACAGATGTGAGATGTTATTGTAATAAATTGTAGAAGTCCCCAGGACCCCATACAGTGTATGCACAAATGAGTCATGGCTGCCAGACACATATATAACCTGTAATGAACAATAAATCACTGCCAAAAAGCAAATATAATGCTAAGTAACAGTTAAGCAATGCTAACCACTGCACAGCTTAGCTTAAGTGTAAGCAATGTGTAGGGCATCCAGTTCAATCTGCCTATTGGTATACCTCCTTAAGCACTGCCAACCTTAGGTAAGTAGGTGTGCCCATAGCTTAGCTTTTTCAAAACTGTCCAATCACGGAAAGTGCTGGACTTTGGCCATATTTAAACCCCACAGGTGGGAATACTTCCCATAACTGGTTGTAGCTCCCTACTGCAGGCAGAATGGCTGGTGTGGGTGAAGGCACTCAATTTAGAGCGCAGAGATGGGGCATCCAGGATTCAAAAATCATGGTATGGCTCTTGGTAAAACACCATGAGCAGAGACTACAGCAGGGCCAGTACCAGGGCTCGCAGTATAAAACTGAGGACTGGGACAGTCTCGCCCATGACCTCACCAGTGCCACAGGTATCCCCTGGACTGGTGAGCAGGTCAGGCATCACCATGTTGACCTGAAGTGGTGGAGGGAGGATGTACTGGAACAGTAGATCCAGGAGTCTTGGCTGATGCCAAATGCCCCAGTACTGAGTAAGTACCCATTCTACGAAGTAATTAATAATTGCCTAGCTTGTGTATACTATGGATAGGTATTGCTAAATATCACTGTATTTCCCTGACAGCTGCAGATGAGCGGGCTGCAAACCAGCAAGCCCATGATGCTAGGTTGCAAAGGCTGCATCGCAAGGCAGGTTAGTAATTATTCAGCATGTACTGTCATAACAGATAAATATAAGAGCCTTAGAAAGTGTCGTACCAGTAGAAATAAATGTGTAATATTCTGTGAATAAAGGTATAACCCCTGTAGTGCATCTGTTTACTCTTCTTTCATATGTTGTTGAACTGTTGCATACTATAAATAGTACTGCTGTATTAAGTGGTGTTACCCACACTGTGGTATGCAGATAAAATGTGTATGAAGTTCTGTATAACAATGTTGGAATTGCCAAGAGGTCAGTCATATTGTACAAGTGAGGGAGACTTACCTAGAAAATAGTAAAAAGCTTCACCTCAATTCCCTGATAGCACAGTGTACTGTGATGTTAACTGTAATTTTTTTTGTCACACAGAGCAGGGGTTTCAATCCCTGGAGTGCTAGTAAGTTGCATGCATAATCATACCACACAACTGAACAGATTTTGTTACAATGTTCAGATAGAAAGCTGTATGCATAATTACACCCAACAACTGTACAGAATTTACTAGAAAGTTCAAATAGAAAGCTGCATGCATATTCATACCCCACAACTGTTCCAATCTGTCCAGCATGTCCAGATAAATGGCCCACATCACCAGCCTGGTATTATGTTCCCCTGAAAAATCAGTGTGATGATCCAAGAAATGTAGGCGGCTGTTAATGACATAACTGATAGTCAGACGTGTACATACTCAGAGAATGTATATGAAAACAAACCTGTCATTCTAGCACCTCACCCAAAGTGTATGAGAGCAATTCTGAACATATGTTGCATTAACACCTGTATCTTGTCACACCTGTATGTAAGACACAGGTTACATATATAATAATCTATAAACATACCAGTGTACAATATAAGGCCATTGGGTAAAGTAATAATACATGTAAGGGACAGATCACTGCAGTGACTAAGAATGTTGTGAAAACTACTAGGCTATATTAGTTGTTAATTGAACTCTCTCACCCCTACCATATGTGCAAATATAACCCAATGACACACCTCAATCGGTATGTGTACACTCCAAACATATGTTGGGACATATGTCCTAATGGTTTATAAATATTCACATTTGTTTCTATGCATGTGTCATGTTAAAATACACCCATATTGGTGGCCTGTTGCCATCAATGAAACCTGCATGCTGTTGTAATGGCCACTGTTGCTCCATATATGCATGTGTTCTGCTTGCTCTGCAACTGTTTTAAATCTGGGTTTTGGGTTAATGGGAATACCAATGTATGCTGTGATAACTAATCCCAAATGCTGTTGACTATTACTAACCCATATCTGTCAGAAATCTGCTACAACATAGCTCGTATGGGAAGGCCGGTCCCAGAGGACCCACCTGTCCCACCTCAGCTGGCCATGGCACCAGGCAACAACACATCTGGGGCCCAGCCTGGGACCTCCTCCTCCATTGGCCCTGCACCACTTTTGGGTGGAACTGCCAGAGGGGATGGGGCTTGCCACCCCCTCGGAGTGGGCGCAGAGAGGAATATGTCACCCATTGCCAGGTCCGGGTCGTGGTGCGTAGGGAGCTCAATATGGAGTTTTGAGTGGCACAATTAGAGGGTAAGCCTGCCCCTCCTGCACAGCCCCAGCACAGCCACCTTTGGGGCCATGAAGGAGCAGTGGTGACTGCCCATGGGTGGGGACATCAGTCCCATTGTTTCCATTTGGGGCTCATGGACTTGCAACTTCCAAACACCCCTCCCCATCCAAGGTGTTCCCCCCCACTTGTGTAATATACCACCCCTGTATGCTGTCTTGTCTGTCATCCTACCCAACTTATCCTCCCCGAGCATACCTACTCTCCTTCCCCAACATCCTACTCTCACCTTAAAAAAAAAGGGCAATCTGTTCCCAAAAAAAAAAATCACACCCCATAGATAGCTGTCCATTTTGCACACATGTCCACTGGACACATGTAATCTGGTCTAATTGGCATCACAACATATTATTGTTGTCCTCAACCCTCTCCCTGGGGTTGGAGTGTTCAAATGTACCTCCAAATTTGTTGCATATGCACAACTGTTGCTGTAGAAGAAATGGACAGCTATGGACCTTCCCTACACCCTTCCTGCACATCCCTAGCTATCTTGCTTACTGTCTTTCCCTCTCTGTGCCCCTTTTTCACCACTTTCCTATCACCTCTTTTTCTTTTCTTTTAAAGAAATTAGCGCTAGGGTAAGTGGGAGTAGGCACTTTTAAGCAGCAGTAAGTGGGTTTCAGCCTGTTTGTACAGAGGTAAGCTATGCCTACACAGGTTAAGCAATTAAGAAGCTAAGAGTATATAAGAAACTGTAACCGGAAGTTAACAGTGCTTACCTCTGTTCAAACCCATGCAAACCTGCTTGCAACTCCTTTAAAGTGCCTTAATCACTCTGTATCCAACTGGCAGTATTCTGTCCAGCAACAAAATAAATAGCCTCTGCAATTCTCGAACCCAAGACCCCGCATCCTATCCACAAAGTGATTTACCACTAAACCATGGCAGATATACATAAACTTGATGTTTTCACAAACATATCATCCAGCACAATCATTCAACGTACAGGAAATGTAGTAATATCATACCACACAACCTGTTAATGCAAGACGTCTGGACAAAGTGTGACACAATGTTAGTACAAATAGGGATATATGTCAACTACTGCTCTATTACACTTACAATGTTGCTAGTTACACAGTTATATGTATTAGAATACATATGTAGAAGGAGATGAAGTCTGAAACACAAAAGTGTTGGCACTAGTTTCTGACTTCAATGCTGCGATCATCCATCTAATTGCCAAGAGAATGAGGTACAGGCCAAAATATGAGCCGAACATGCTTGTACATATGGACAGATATATAGCTGTAAATGTAGACAGATTGACAGCTATATGTATATATATATATATATATATATATATATATATATATATATATATATATATATATATATATACATATATGACTCACAAATAATCATATAACATCAATTTTATATAGATAGATAAATATGTTCATATGTATGTGTATATATATATATATATATATATATATATATATATATATATATATATATATATATATATATATATATATATATATGTTCATAGGTTCATAGGTTCATACTAGGCTATCTGCCCTGGGGCAATTATAAGCCTAGCCCAATTCTGTATGGCTTACGCCACCCCTTGATTTGAGTATACTGTGCCCTTTTTAAGGTTTAGTTTACTGTGCCTCTGTCTAATAGTGACACAGGAGTAATCCCTGGGACAAACCTGCGATCCCCCATCCACTTATCGAGATTCTTCTTGAAGACATTCAGTGAGATGCTCTGCCTCACATGAACTGGAATTCTATTCCAGAGCAAAGGGAGCCCCTGGGTTATGAACCTGTCCCTCCAGCAAGTTCTATTTATTTCTGTGCTGAGGTTCAAGTCCCTCGAGCATGTGGCTCTAAGGGATTTAGATTTACTGAGGTGGAGCATGTCCATTAATTCTGGATTTGACATAGCTTTGTATGTCAGGCATAGATCGCCTCGAAGTAGGCGGTATGCAACTGAGTAGAGCTGGAGTTTTTTTAACCGAGCAGCATATGGCATCCCAAAAGGGGCATTGTATTCTATGATGGGCCGGATGAGGGATGAATAAAGGGGCACGATTACCTCTCTTGATCTAGATGTGAAACCCTTCGTGATGAGGTGGGCTATGTAGATGGTCTTTCTAACCACTTTGACAATGTGGTTTTCGAAGGAGAGATTGCTATCATCTTGGGTCCCCAGGTCCCTAATAACTTTCTCTGTACTTAATGGGTTTCCACCTATGTGGTAATTTGTGGGCACATTGTTTTTGCCAAAGGGTATGACTATACATTTTTTGGCATTTAGCTTTAAACCATGGCGCTGGCACCAGTTATCTGTCTCTGTGAGACCTTTTTGAAGGATGTTTGTGTCAGCTGGAGAGTTGATTATGGCGCCCAGTTTGCAGTCGTCTGCGAACTTGGTGAGCCATAGTCCTCCCACGGTTGCCTGTACCTCGGAAAAGTATATACCGAACAAGAGTGGTCCCAGGACAGAACCCTGTGGGATGCCACTTGTGACCGGTTTCGAGTCTGACATGGCTCCAGCAACTCTCACTCTGTGGGTTCTGTCTTTGAGCCAGTTTGCGACCCATCTTGTGACATAGGGGTTTATATTTAAGCTGGATAGCTTATCTATGATGCCCGAGTGGGGTATTGTGTCAAATGCCTTTGCAAGGTCCAGATAGGCTGTGTGGACTACCTTCCCTTCATCTATGGCTTTGGTGACTGTTTCAAAGAAGTCAACCAGGTTCAAAAGGCAGGATCTGCCCTTGACAAAGCCAAACTGGGTAGGATCTAGTGTCTGTAGGTCCCCAATGTCTTTGTTTATGAGCTCCAAGATGATCCTCTCCATAGCCTTGCAGACTAAGCTAGTCAGGCTTATGGGGCAATAGTTTCAAGGTTCCGTAGAGGTTCCACCTTTGTGGAGTGGGACCACTGTTGCTGTACGCCATTCTGTGGGCACATATCCTGTAGTGAGGCTGAGAATGTATAGCTGTTTTATTTGAGGGATTAGTTCCTCTTGTAGTTCATGTAGGGCGCAACCTGGGATGCCATCTGGTCCCATGGAAGCAGTGTTTTTTGCTTTGGAGAGGGCAGACTTCACCTGAGCATCTGAGATGTTTGGGAGGCAGCCCTCTGCCGGGATAGATACTTGCTCTTTTGAGGGGGGTGGGGGGTGGAGAAGTCTGCACTGAACCTGTCTGCCAGGATATTGGCGATGTCTGTGGGTTCAGTGTATTTTTTGTCGTTTAGAATCAACTCAGAACAAGTCTGGGAGTTGCATCCCAGGTTTCTAACATAACTGAAAAAAGCCTTATGATTGTCTTTGGTGTCCTGTGCAATTTTTCTCTCGAAGCTGGCCTTGGAGGATTTTATGAGGGATCGTAAATTTTTGCTAGTACTGATCAGAGATGCCTTCCCTATTAGGGATTTTGCTCTATCATATATATAAATCTCTCTCTCTCTCTCTCTCTCTCTATATATATATATATATATATATATATATATATATATATATATATATATATATAGCCACAAGCCCTGCAACTGGCACCTGTGAAATGTGTAGTGTGGCAATCATTCCCACAAAATAGAATACTTAAACTAAGCATATACTCATCCACAATTCAAAGGACATGACATGACACACAGGTATGCATACACAGAAAACTTTTAGTTGTGTACTATACAATAATGTATGCCAGTACTTACACCACATACATTTTGAAATACGTGATCAGTGATTAATGCACGGCCCACACAAAACAGTAGATGCAAGCAATGTGGATATATACCATACTATGCTGTCCAGGCCAAGGCCTTCAATTAATACAACAGTAGACACAGGAGTTGCCTTCAAGATAAGTAACAATCAACAATTACAGATGTAGTTCAGCAGCCTCCAATTACACCCTGTAGTCAAGCCCTAGGGGGAAATGTAGCACTTTTGTTAATGTCACAGTATCTCATACATAACATTGCTTAACCTAAAATCTCACTGTCACACTGAATGATTGAACTTTGCATAACACTGTAAGCTGTAGCCCACCACTGTTCCCATGGAGGAATGTATGAAAGTGTACACCCTTACACCTCAATGTGTCTTAGGTTCATAGGTTCATAGGTTTATACTAGGCTATCTGCCCTAAGGCATTTATAAGCCTAGCCCAAATTTTTGTGGCTTACGCCACCCCTTATATGAAAAAATACTGTGCCCATTAGTTTGTTGTGCCTCTGTCCAGCAGTGACACAGAGATGATTCCCGGGGTAAACCTACGATCTCCCATCCACAGGTCTAGATTTCTCTTGAACAGAGTCAGCGAGGTGCTCTGCCTCACATGGACCGGGATTTTATTCCACAGCATAGGGAGTCTCTGAGTGATAAATCTATCCCTCCAGCACGTCCTATTTATATCCGTGCTAAGGTTTAAGTCGCTTGCTCTAGTGGTTTTGGTGGATTTGGATTTTTTGAGGTGGAGCATGTCCATTAATTCCGGGTTGGACATGGCCTTGTATGTCAGGCACATGTCACCTCTGAGCAGACGGTATGCGACTGTATAGAGCTGGAGTTTCTTCAATCTGGCAGCATATGACAGATTTTGGAGTCCCTTTATCCTTTTGGTGAGGAACTTTTGGGGTCTCTCCAATTGCTGCAGATGTCAGGTGAGATACATCCCGAATGGGGCATTGTACTCGATCATTGGTCTGATAAGTGAAGAGTACAGGGGAACAATGACCTCACTAGATTTGGATGTGAATCCCTTCATGATCAGGTGGGCAATGTAGAAGGTCTTTCTAACCACTTTAGCAATGTGAGTGTCAAAAGAAAGGCCACTGTCAACCTGGGTCCCCAGGTCCCTGATAACCTCTACTGTGCTTAGTGGATTGCCACCTATATGGTAGCTTGGGGTTACCTTGTTTTTCCCAAAGGGTATGACTATACATTTTTTGGCGTTTAACTTCAGGCCATGGCTCTGGCACCAGCTATCTGTTTCCGTGAGTCCCTTCTGAAGGATATCCGTGTCCGATGCACTTTCCTCTATGGCGCCCAGTTTGCAGTCATCTGCAAACTTTGTCAGCCAAAGTCCTCCCATGTTGGCCTGTACTTCTGAGAAGTAGATGCCAAACAATAGGGGCCAAGGACCGAGCCCTGTGGGACACCACTTGTGACCGGCTTGGAGTCTGACACAGCGCCAGCAACTCTAACCCTGTGGGTTCTGTCCTTAAGCCAGTGTGCAACCCATCTTGTGACATATGGGTTTACATTTAAGCTGGTAAGTTTTTCTACAATACCCGAGTGGGGTATTGTGTCGAAAGCCTTTGCAAGGTCAAGGTAGGCTGTATGGACTGCCTTTCCCTCATCAATGGCCTTGGTGACTGTTTCGAAGAAGTTGACCAAGTTCAAAAGGCATGATCTTCCCTTGACAAAGCCAAACTGGGTCGGGTCCAATGTCTGCAAGTCCCCTATTTCTTTGTTTATGAGCTCCATTATGATCCTCTCCATAGCTTTGCAGACTAGACTTGTTAAGCTTATGGGGCGGTAATTACAAGGGTCCGTAGAGGTGCTGCCTTTGTGGAGTGGGACCACAGTTGCCGTATGCCACTCCTTGGGCACGTATCCTGTGGTAAGGCTGAGATTAAACAGCTGCCTTATGTGCGGGTTTAATTCCTCGTTTAGCTCGTGTAGCACACAGCCGGGGACACCATCCGGTCCCATTTATGCTGTGTTTTTAGCTTTAGAGAGAGCAGCTTTCACCTGCGCATTTGAGATGTCCGGGAGGCTACACTCAGCTGGGATAGTTATCTCTCCTTTAGGGGGGGAGAGGGGGGTGAAGTTTGCACTGAACCTGACTGCCAGTATGTTGGCAATGTCTGTGGGTTCAGTGATTTTTGTATCATTTTGGACTAATTCTGAGCATATCTGGGAGTTTCCAACCAGGTTCCTAACATAGCTGAAAAAGGCCTTATGATTGTCCTTTGAATCCATGGCAATTTTTCTCTCAAAATTGGCCTTAGTTGATTTTATGAGTGCTCATATTTTTTACTAATAATGATCAGGGGTGACTTCCCTTTTATGGATTTTGGTCTATCATGTAATAGCTTTCTCCTCTTATTGTAAAGTTTGTTAATGGCTGGGGTCCACCAGACTGGACGTTTGCCCTTTGTGGAAAGAGTCTTGGTTTTATTTGGGATTGCCTGATCCATGCAGTCCTGGAGGTGTTCATAGAAGGCATTTGTAAGGGCTTCCACAGCTTGGGTTGTGGTTTCCACTGGCTCAGGGGCCTTGAAGGATACCACACCAGTCTTGAGTAGTGTGAAGTTTGCTTTAGAGAAGTTCTTCACTATGGTCTTTTTTGTTTGGGGTGGGATGTGGATTTCCAGTGAGATTAGTTTATGATCAGATCTCACCAATGAGGGATATACTTCCGGTGTGGAGCATTTTGTCCCCATGTTTGTGACAATGAGATCTAGTATATTTTCTCCTCTCGTGGGAACAGTGACTAGCTGTTCCATGGCATTTGAATTTATGAACTCTAGGAACCGTTGGGCTAGAAAGTTAGGGCTTGAGTAATGTTCCCAGTCTATATTCGGGTAGTTGAAGTCACCCAATATGATGGTGTTTGGAGATACATTTATACCCTCCAGTGTCTTCAGGAAGGCTGTGTGGGGTTCCTGAGTTTGAGAGGGTGGCCTGTAGCATGCTACAATTTGTAGAGCAGTTTTGCCTATGGTTAGTTGCACCTGGATGGTTTCCGAAGCTTCGTGCGTTGCCACCAACCTGGAGGTGTGGGTATCCTTTATGAATATGGATACACCCCCTCCTTTTGTGGTGTGGTCTGGGTTTTGGGGCCGGAACGCATGATATGAGGTAAAACCTAATAGTGCTGGGGTGCTCTCAGGAGCCTTGAACCAGGTTTCAGTTACAGCACAGACATCGATGTTCTCCATACTGAGAAGGGCCTCGAGTGCGTGCATTTTGAGATTAAGACTTCTGCCATTGAGCAACATTACCCTCAGTTTCTTCCCATTTTTGTTTTCTAGGGTGGTAGGTTTAGAATTTGAGCCTTGCCTAAAAAAGGCACTATGGGGTGGCAAGAGCCTTAGCCAATACCCGGAATCCCAGGGGTGACAGGTGCAAGCCATCCCTTGCGAAGCAGCGTGGCTTGTCAAGCATGTCATCCCAGGCAGACAGACACTGGATCCCCTTTGAATGACACCAGACATTAAGCCAATTGTTAAAGCTGATCATCTTGTCTCTACATTGTGGCATCATTCTTGGTGAAGGAAGGATACTGCTCAGGGTTAGGGTCATACCTGCCTGGGCTACATAATCAGAGAGCTCCTCTATGTCTCTTTTCATGTAGTCCAGGGAGGTACGTCTCAGGTCGCTCACACCAGCATGGACAATGACTGTGTCATATTTGTACTTGCCGTGGAGTGACCTGAGTGCTTGTGTTATGTGGCGGATTCTAGCGCCCGATAGGCAGCTTACTGTGACCCTCTCCTTGTTCAGCCTGGTGAGTGGGACGTCAGTGTGTCTGACTATGGAGTCACCTATGACAAGTATGTTTGGTGTTGTATTTGGCCTTAAGGGCTGTGACTGCTTTGCACACTGCTTTTGTGGTTTATGTGTTGCTTGTGGGGTGTCTTGAGGTAGCAGTTGTTTGGGTGTCTGCTTTGGAGGCCTCTGTTGTTTAGGTAAATTTTTACTCGGAGCCTCCGAGTATGTCTTTATGTGTTTATGTGTTTGATTCAGTGGAGTGGTAGCATTATGTGAGGCTGGATTTGTGGTATGTGTAGTTGCCTTCTCCTCCTGTCTGGTCTTGCCAGTCCTGAGTTGAGAGAGCTCAGCCTCCAGTTTGGCTAAATAGCTGCATCTCTCACAAGTATTTGTGTTATGTGGGAGGAGGAGAGGGTTGTCTGTGTACATGAGGCAGTTATAACATTGCCTCAAGATTCCCAGATTCACCAGCTGGACCGGAGAGAAGATTGACAACTGACCTTTGGACATGCTAGAATAATATTGGGAATTCCTTAATTGAAAACAAGGGCCAGTGGGGAGTGAGGGTGTAGTGCTTTTAATTTTTAGTGCTGACTTATATAATTGCTTTAGTGAGCAAGTGCCAGGTAACTTGAGTGCAATGTGTTACAAGTAACTAAATGCAAAACGACAAACAGTAACTTTCTTTCAAGTGAAACAAGGAAATAAGTACAGTAAGCAATGCAGATATCACTAGTGATCCACAGAAGCGCTGAGAAGTTGCGATTAGGTGGAATTAGCTTCCAGGGAAATAACAAGCAAACAAACAACAAGCATATAAACAAAGCTAGATTCAGCAGGCCTGGATCTAGTCTATGCTAGAGCAAACAAGGTGAACCAATTTCAGTAAGATACAGTTCAAATATTCAGGCACTGTAAACCTTTAACCAGAAATTCCCAGCTCAGAAGGGCAGAGTCCAGCCTCTTCTCCCACAAGAGTGCAGACCACGAACCTTCTTAATGTAAAATAACTGGCCTGAAGCCCAAGTGCCTAAACCAGAACTAATACACTTGGACACTGGGCTCTCAAACAAAAGTTCCCAACTTAGAAGGATGAAAGCTACCTGTCCTGCCACCACAGTGCTTGCCACAAACCTTCCTAATGTAAAACAACTGGTCTGAAGCCCAAGTGCTTAATCCAAAAGACTTGAATGATAGCTACACTTTAATCAAGTTACAACCAAGCAGTAATAAATACCATTGAATACTTTAGAGAATGTCTGGATTAGTGCTCAAGTTACACAAACAAAGCTAGATCCAGCAGGCCCAAATCCAGTCTATGCCACAGCAAACAAAGCGCACCAACTTCAGTAAGAAACAGTTCAGATATGCATGCACTATAAGCCTTTAACCAGAAATTCCCAGCTCAGAAGGGCAGAGTCCAGCCTCTCCTCCCACAAGAGTGCAGACCACGAACCCTCTTAATGTAAAATAACTGGCTTGAAAGCCCAAGTGCTTAAACCAGAATTAATACACTTTTAGAATAACAGACACTGAGCCCTCAATCAGCAGTTCTCAACCTAGAAGGATGTAAGCTACCTGTTCTGCCACAACAGTGCAGACCACAAACCCTCTCAGTGCAAAACAACTAACTGGTCCGAAGCCCAAGTGTTTAAACCAAAAGGCTTAGAATGAGTTACACCAAGCAGTAATAAATACAATTGAGTATTTTAAGATGATGCAAAAGTAAAAAGAAGTAGGTAAAAACACAAGTACAGTAAAAGCAGATGAAATTATTTTTTTTTTTTTTCTGAACAAGTGCTGAGATCAAAGAAACAGACTTGAGTGCTGAAACTAGAAAACTGGCTAGTTATAAGAAAAAAACAAGCTAGAAGGCTTCCCTCAAACACAGAAGGGCTTGGGGACTCAGAAGCCTACAAATAGTCTGTACCACTTAACAAGAAAGGCAGGAAATGAGCTTAATTTTTTTTTCTATTTCCCAGATGCTCTCTTTGTACACAGTAGGAGTGCCTGAAATCAGAATATGATCTCACTGCACTCAGTTGAGTGAGCAAATGAGATGGGCCAAGAGGCAGGCTGAGGGGCGGGCAGTTTCAATGCCACTAAGATTAACACCAAAACAAAAACAGGGCGAGTGGGTGGGAATAACTGAAGAGCAGAATAACTTCAGTTAAAAATTCCTTCAACACTCAAATTAAATATTGTATTTTTTTAAAAAAAAGTTCAGATAAAGGTACTTAAATTGTCTTATACGTCCAGTTGAATATAACCAAGTTCTTAGCTGGCCAAGCTGAAGTTTTAAAGCAGGAATTATTTCACATGCACCAGTTTAAATATGCAAGGACAGGAAATCAAAGAATGTGGCTACCCCCACACCTGCAATTACTAGCAAATAACAAAATTCAGCCAACACTAGCTTCAGTTCAAGTTACTGAAGAGCAGAATAACTTCAGTTAAAAATTCCTTCAACACTCAAATTAAATACTGTATTTTTTTTAAAAAAAAAGTTCAGATAAAGGTACTTAAATTCTCTTATACGTCCAGTTGAATATAACCAAGTTCTTAGCTGGCCAAGCTGAAGTTTTAAAGCAGGAATTATTTCACATGCACCAGTTTAAATATGCAAGGACAGGAAATCAAAGAATGTGGCTACCCCAAACCTGTAATTACTAGCAAATAACAAAATTCAGCCAACACTAGCTTCAGTTCAAGTTACTGAAGAGCAGAATAACTTCAGTTAAAAATTCCTTCAACACTCAAATTAAATACTGTATTTTTTTAAAAAAAGTTCAGATAAAGGTACTTAAATTCTCTTATACGTCCAGTTGAATATAACCAAGTTCTTAGCTGGCCAAGCTGAAGTTTTAAAGCAGGAATTATTTCACATGCACTAGTTTAAATATGCAAGGACAGGAAATCAAAGAATGTGGCTACCCCCACACCTGTAATTACTAGCAAATAACAAAATCAGCCAACACTAGCTTCAGTTCAAGTTACTGAAGAGCAGAATAACTTCAGTTAAAAATTCCTTCAACACTCAAATTAAATACTGTATTTTTTAAAAAAAGTTCAGATAAAGGTACTTAAATTCTCTTATACGTCCAGTTGAATATAACCAAGTTCTTAGCTGGCCAAGCTGAAGTTTTAAAGCAGGAATTATTTCACATGCACCAGTTTAAATATGCAAGGACAGGAAATCAAAGAATGTGGCTACCCCCACACCTGTAATTACTTGCAAATAACAAAATTCAGCCAACACTAGCTTCAGTTCAAGTTACTGAAGAGCAGAATAACTTCAGTTAAAAATTCCTTCAACACTCAAATTAAATACTGTATTTTTTTAAAAAAAAAGTTCAGATAAAGGTACTTAAATTCTCTTATACGTCCAGATGAATATAACCAAGTTCTTAGCTGGCCAAGCTGAAGTTTTAAAGCAGGAATTATTTCACATGCACCAGTTTAAATATGCAAGG